>NC_056741.1:1843494540-1843567040 GCF_019279795.1 Protopterus annectens
ACACATGACAAGAGGTGGCGTGATGTAACATATTCTGCTTAGAAGCTGTGAAATTAGAACAGACTGTTACAACAATGACCTTTTTACCATGAGTGTTAAGTCTATTATAGAATATTGTATATTTCTTTGGTTGACATGGAAAATTACACAGCAGTATAATTTGATATAACTGTTTCTGCTAATTCTTCTCTGAAACATTAAGATCTGTGTAGCTATACCACACACACACACACACACACACACACACACACACACACACACACACACACACACACACACATACATTAACAGCACAGTTGTGCTGGTGTTAGAGTGATACATGCACAAGGGAAGACATTCACTGCACAGAAGTCATTCCATAATGGCACACCACTGTGCTGCCTTGCACTGCATATACTGTAATCTAATATATGTGATAAGTAACTGTTATAGCATGTGTCATTCTTTTTCATGTGGCTTCCTGTCAAAAGTGTTTAACCCATAATTACAAGCCCCTCTGAAAATAAAAACAAAACTATTCAAAACAATACAGTAAATCTTGAAGCTCACTATAAAGCTGTTAAAGCATTTTTGAGAGAATCTTTCACTTTCCCCATGTAATAATATGGAAACAGTGCCCCCCCCTGTTATTTATGTATAGAAAACTTGAGGCAACTGTACCTCAGCATAAAGGAATACAGTGAGTTACCTCCGTCTTAAACTTTAACTTTCCCATATTAATTTTGTCAGTCTCACTATTCAAAGGATCTCAACTACAGATGCAAAACCTGAGCAGGAACACTTTTGACCTGCCTGTGTCCTTATTTCTGTCATCATAGTGGGTTTGATGTCTTCAGTGAGGAACCCATGTACAGGTGTTATGGCACTAATGAATGACAAAGTGACTGTGTGTTTGGGAGATGTCTATGCTTTCTGTGTCTCATGTTCAAAAACACATCTCACAAAAAGTTGCTAATATAAATTTTTTACTAAACACCACATTATGCAGTTAAGTTCATCTGACTGAAGACATTCCACTTACGCATTAAAATAAAAATAAAAAGTAAATGTCAGATAAGATTGTTGACCAGTAACTTATACACTGCAGGATGTTCTTCGTGTTTCACTGTTGCAGTCATTACATTTGGGTAATCCTGCTGGCAGGTTGCCCTCAGCCAGCCTGAATTCCAAAGTCTTGGGTCCTGCGTCGGATGCTGTCGCCCCTTCCCTGACATCAGGTCATCAGGGGTATAAAAGAAGCAGCCAACGCCATTTTCTTTAGTCTTTCTTGCCGCATGGTGCCCGAAGCAGAAGCAGTTCGCAAGTGCTGGTCGGCCGACTCCTAAGATTTTCGTGTTAGAGTTTCAGATCCGAAGTCTTCAATAAAGCTAAGTACCCCGTTGGGGAAACTTTTTTCTTGCTCCAGACCAATGTGAGAAAAAGTTAATAATTGTATTTCTTGTGGGAAGCAAATACCTCATAAGGATTTTCATTCTTACTGTATTCCTTGCCTAGGCCCTGATCACAACATTTCTGGTTGTCGGTTTTGTGCTAGATTTAACCAATGCACTATTAAGCGTCGGTATCACTTTGCTTTAAACTATTTTGGACGCCGGTTTAATTATCCAGAAATGTCATCTGATAGCCATCTGACTACCGGAGTTCACAAAAAATGCAAAGAAAAGGAAAGAGATAGACAACCAAAGCCCAAAACCGACGACGAAGCTTCTCCTAAGCCAGTCGCCGGTTCGCTGGTCCTCAATGAAGCGCTTTCGCAGCCCCTGACACCTGCTACTTTAGAGTCGGAGGCCGCTACTGACTCCCACGTGGAGTCGGCTATGCTGCTGGAAACTCAAGGTATTGGAGCCTCGGATATTATCCCTTCAGATGGGTTCGGAGCTGCTGAGCAGGCACTGGCTTCTGAGGGTGTATTCAGACCTAAACATTTTTACATCAAACCAACTTCAGCTTCAAAGGCAAAGACTAAAGCACCTTCCAAAGCAAAGAAACCAACTCAAGAGCCACGTGGTCAGGCCTCTATGCCCAAAAAACAGATGCTCAAAATGGCCGAAGACTTGATTACCTTGATCAGGTGCTCCCATCCCCCTCCTGAAAAGAGGCCTAGGCAAGAGACTGACTATGAATCTTCTGATCAGGTTTCCATTTCTTCTGATTCCTCTTCTGATCAGGAATATTTTTTCCCCCCTATGAGGATTCTGATGCTGAAGAATCTATACCTTCAGCTTCTCCTCCAGAGAACTATTCGTTTGGGCAAACCTTACATACCATGAGGGAGCATTTCCCCTGGGAGAGCCAAGATTTTTCAGAATCTAAAAAGAGGCTCAGGGATTTCCTTTTACTACCTCAACACAAGCCACTAGCCTTTCCTCCTGTGTTAAGACATTGCAGATGATGTGTTTT
This sequence comes from Protopterus annectens, assembly GCF_019279795.1. Lineage (NCBI taxonomy): Eukaryota > Metazoa > Chordata > Ceratodontiformes > Protopteridae > Protopterus > Protopterus annectens. The sequence continues at coordinate 1,843,496,941 of NC_056741.1, forward strand.
CGGAGTCTAGTCTTACCCCTGACTCCTTACCTCCAGCTCCTGTTAAGCCTGACAGATATTATAGGGTTTTTGACTCTCATAAATTCCTTTTTAAAAACCCTGCTGCAGACCCAGAAACTATTTCTCAGGGTCCCAAAGGAGTTAAGGCTTCCGCTGCAAAAAAACCCTACCCCCCTCTGACAGAGATTCTAGGGCACTGGATAGATGGGGAAAAAAGGTTTACACATCTGCTACCTTGGCTATAAGGGCTTTAAACTGTCAGTTTCATATGCTCAAATATCAACAACATGTCATGGCATTGCTTAAACAGAAAATGTTGTTAAACTCTGAATGTGCAGAAAACAAGGAAATGCAGGATTTATTGCATACAGCCGAACAAGTTGGAAAGCATACTTTGTAATGTGGTTTTGATTCTTTAGAGGCCTCCTGCAGGGCCGCAGTCACAGGTTCTGTAATTAGGAGGCATGCTTGGTTAAAAGAACAAAATCTGCCTTATCATGTTAAAACTAAATGCACCTTTACAGCATGATCGTTTGTTTGGTGTTAAAATCCACCAAAGTGCAGAAAATACGATGGATAACGTCCACTTTAAAATAATTCAATTTATTATATCCACTCCAAGACAGAAACGGCCAAAAACAGTTAAAGCATGAACGCCTTCGTAAACACCACAAGCGTTTTCGTCATTAAAATTGACTTCATCAGATTACCAGCATATTTAATTACACCATTTTATATGATTACTCTATTGCTAAAACCAATGAAAGCTTGGTAATTCATTTAAATAGACCAATAATAATAGCTGCCAAAAACATTAAGTAAAATAAAAAATGTTCACTTTATACTTTAAAAAAACAACCAATTATATTACCATATTACTTAAATAATCTCTTTAAAATTCATTTATGTACATGTGTATTGATTAAAAACACTTGATTATATAAATTGATATATTAAAAACTTTAAAACCATTAAAAATGTTCAGTGTTAATGTTAATGTTCAAATGTATTCCCAATGCCCTCTAGTGGTCATTTGTATTATTGTTATTCCCCTTTCCCACTCAAAGTTTTGCAGACCTTAATTTTAATAATGGTACAATGGATATACAATCATTTAAACCAGGGGGTTTGTCGGCTTCCAGAGTTACTTGCCACCATAATTCTTTAAACTCTATTTTTTCCACCCATAATCCCCCCCCCCCCCGTTATCATTTTTTACTTGTTCTAAAACCATGAACCTGTATTTGTATTTAGGACATACTTTTGAATGTTTAAATAAAGCATTGCTTTCCTTCCCCAATGATATTTCGTATGTATGCTCGTAGATCCTTCTTTTTAACATCCTTTCTGTCTTTCCTACGTAGAAGGATCCACAGTTTTCACAATTAACTAAATACACTATACCCTTGGATTCACAATTCTATATAGTATTCAGAACTATTCAACCTCTTGTTTCTACTTTCCAAGTAAAAACTATCACTGTTCAAAATATATTTACATTGAGTACAATGTCCACATTTATATGTACCTACCTTGTCCCTATTGGACGTTACTTTATATTTATTTTCTATTGTGGTTCTGATACTCTGTGAATTCTTATATATAACTTTCCGTGGTATATTGGCTAAATTCTCTATATCCGAAAGGGAGACAAACCTCTCCCACTCTTTCAAAAAAATATTTTTAATCCTATTATTTAAGCCATTGTATTCTAATATTAAGGCCTGTTGAAATCCATCCCCCTCTTGTTCCTTATTATTACTACTCCCTTTATTATATTATTTCCTTTTTTGAATGGGACAACATTTATCAAGTCTCCCTTTCTCTACTTCATCCCTTATTTGTCTGATAAAATTTGAGGGATAACCCCTCTCTAGAAACATGTTTTCCAACAACTCACATTCTTTTATAAAATCATCATCTGAACTTGTCATGCGGCTACCTCTGACAAACTGTCCTTTCACAATGTTTCTCTTACAGTGCATAGGATGTGCACTTTCATAATGTAAGAATGAATTACAGAAAGTAGCCTTCCTAAATATTTTGGTCTTTAAACTCTGTCCTTCTTTGTATACTTCTATGTCTAAATATTGTAAGCTGGCATCAGATAAACTGTAAGTGAATTTCAAGAACTTAGTTGTATCACCCATATATTTCATAAATTCATTAAATCTTTCTCTTCCAGCTGTCCAAAAAATCACTATGTCATCCAAAAACCTTCGATATAGGGTCCAACAATTATTAAATTCAGAATTTAATATATGTTTCTCCTCCCAGTTTGCCAGAATTAAATTTGCGTAGGTAGGGGCACACGCTGCCCCCATCGCTACCCCCTGTATTTGTTGAAAAAATTCCCCATTAAAATAAAGGAAATTATTTTTCAAAATTAAATCCATGGGCCAAATATTTACTAACTTCTCATTATGTGTCAATGAAGGATCTCCATATACTATTTCTTCAAACATCTCAGTACCTTCCTTATATGGGATGGAGGAAAACAAATCTATAATATCTATAGTAATAAAAAGGAGATTTTCCTGATATAATTTATCGGAAATCTCACTCAATAGATCCCAGGAATCTCTTAATATGTTAGTCCTTCTCATCCATAAATTTTTAAATTTCTTATCAACATATTTGGCTAACGTATATGTCTTTGACCCCTCAGCCGAAACTATCGGTCTAAGGGGGGGGGGTCACTTTCACTTTTGTGGGTTTTAGGTATACCAAATATCGTGGGGGTTCTAGGTTTATCAACTTTTAAATATTTGAAAGTGTTATGATCTATTAATTCTACATCAAACATATCTTGCAAACTCATGTTGATTTTGTTGTAAGCTATATTCATTTCATTCAAGGAGACTACAGAGTATCTGGATTCATCCCATAAAATAGTATTGATTTTACTCTCATATGGGATGCTGTCCATAAATACCACTCCACCCCCTTTATCAGGTTTCATCACCCTGATATTTCTGTTCTCCTTTATTCCATACATCAATTCCCTTTCTTTTTTACTTAAATTTGACTTGTACCCTATATTGTTTTCTTGTTTTCTCACCTCCTTTTCTATTAATTTCTCCAAATTTTTCAACTGGGGGTGCAAAGGAGGGTTATAAACACTCTTCCGTTTTAATTGTCCATTAGGTTCAACCCTATTGTTAGGAAACATAATATTTAAATTCACCTTTCTTAAAAAAAATTTATGTCCAATAAACTTTTAGTTATATCCCCTTTTCTGTATGGTATAAATTTCAACCCTTTGGAGAATAAGCTAAAATGTTCTTTTTCTATTTCAAGATTACTAAAATTATAAATAGTAAAATTGTTGTACGTGTACTTGATTCCATCCACTACAATCTCATCATAATTATGTATATTGGGGTGGGCGTTGCTTAATATTTCCCCCTCCCCCTTCTCCCCCCCCCCTGGAAATATTTGGCTGTTGTGGGCCTTGTTTATTCATTAGTCTCTCAGATCTACGTAGAGGTGGGTAGCCTTGTTCGTAATTCTGATTCTCTTCTTCATGAAAGTACACTTCACCTTCTTTATTGTCAAAAGTGGACTCATCAGTATTATATTTATTTCCATTGTTATAATTAAAGTGTTTTCTTCCTGGCATAGGATAACTAGTGTGACTGTCATATTCCCTAATATCCCTCTCCAACTTTTTTATTTTCCTATTAACTAAGTCCTCACACTTATCGTCTATATCATTTCTAATATCGAAATATTTTTCTTTCTCTTCTTTTATGGAAAAAATTAAATCTTCCTTAATATGCTGGTCTAATTCATTTAAGCTGGAAAGCATACTTTGCAATGTGGTTTTTGATTCTTTAGAGGCCTCCTGCAGGGCCGCAGTCACAGGTTCTGTAATTAGGAGGCATGCTTGGTTAAAGGAACAAAATCTGCCCGATCATGTTAAAGCTAAATTATTAGATGCACCTTTACAGCATGATAGTTTGTTTGGTGTTAAGGCAGAAGAGGTGTTAAAGAAAATGGAGGACAAAACTAAATCTATGCAAACGGTCAAAGATTTTTTACAAGTACAGCCACCTAGATTTAGTAGACACTGGCCAACAAAGAATTGGTCCTTTCCTTTGTCAGACAGACCTTAAAGGGGCAGATCCAGATACCCTAGAGGCAGATCCCAGGTGCAAGGTTCATACCGCCTAAAGCAATGGGGGGCTTCTACCTCCAAAGTTGGAGAAGACAAATCACAACTATACAGGAAACAGTCCCAATGACTTCCCTCTGCCTGCACCAAGCACTTATCTCCTGGCAGCACCATTAGGGGGAAAATTAGCACTTTTTTCTCAAAATTGGCACATTATAACCCAGGACAAGTGGGTCCTAAATATTGTGTCACAAGGCTACAAGTTCCATTTCCATACCCTGCCAAAGGCAAACCGCTGGCCAGATCTGCCAAAAAAATCAATGGGCAGAGGCACAAAAACATATCTCATCCCTCATGTTCATGGGGGCCATTCAACAAGTACCAGAGCAAGAGCAGGGACAAGGATTTTACTCAAGGCTGTTCTTGGTACCCAGGAAGGACAAGGACTGGAGGCCAATACTGGACCTATCTATTTTGAACACATTCCTGGATATTCCAAAATTCAAGATGTTGACTTTGCAGCAGCTTCTGCCTAATGCTGGGCAAGAATGCTTGGCTTGTGACTTTACACCTAAAAGAGGTATACCTGCATGTCCCAATCAGACAAATATGCAGAAGATACCTCAGATTCAAGGCTGGTTCAATGCATTACCAATTCTCTGCACTGCCCTTTGTCTTATCTACTGCACCCAGGGTCTTTACAAAGTGCCTGGTACCAATAATTGCATTCTGCAGACAAAGAGGAATACAAATATATCCTTACCTAGATGACTGCCTAATTCAAGCAGAGAACAAGGACTTTCTTCTACAGCATCTGGCATTTGTGAAAAGACTTCTAACATGCCTAGGGTACACAGTCAATGAAAAGAAATCAAAACTAGTACCCTCTCAAGAGATAATATTCCTGGATGCAAGCTTAAATACAACTGCCCAGATGGCTTATCTCATGCCAGACAAACACCTATTTCAAAATGTTGGCAACAAAGGCCCAGCTATCTGCAAGACAAATTCTGCAGGCTTTGGGCTTTATGGCATCCTGCATCCTATTAATTCCATATGCAAGGCTGCATATGAGGAAACTTCAATGGTACCAAAAAAGTGTTTAGACTCAACAGTGCCACAGCCTGGAAACTATGATTACTCTCATTCCCTGCCTGTAACAGGAGTTTCGATGTTGGGCAAAGGCTTGTCACCAGAACAAAGGACAGCCATTCACATTGCCCCCAGCCAGGCAGACACTCACAACGGATGCATCAGATTATGCCTGGGGGGCCCACATGGCAGGAAGATGTATTCAGGGCACATGGACCTCAAACCAAATGCATCTACATATCAATCAAAAAGAGATGCTAGCAGTTCAAAATGCCCTGACAGCCTTCAAGGACCTACTTCATCCAGGACAACTACTGATAAAGACAGACAACACCTCTGTCATGTGGTATATAAACAAGCAGGGGGAACACATTCTTACCCCCTTTGCAGACTAGCCATGACTTTGTGGGACACAGCATTGACTTACCAAGTACATCTGCAGGCACAATTCCTGCCAGGAAGGAAAAATACTCTGGCAGACGAACTAAGCAGAAACCTCATGGATCCCCACGAGTGGCACCTGGATCCACAAGTCTTCAACATGATAACAAAGAAATGGGGATGCCCGGACATAGATCTATTTGCCTCGCCCCACAACTACCAACTAAAAGATTCTGCACAAGGATTTATCACAGACAAGCATGGAAAGTGGACGCCCTATCTTTCAGCTGGAAAAACCTATCAGTATATGCATTTCCTCCTCTGCCTCTCCTACCCAAGGTACTCCTAAAGGTCAGACAGGAGAAGCCAAAGATGATACTGATTGCCCCGCACTGGCCCCATCAGTACTGGTATCCATTACTAAGGAGCTTGTCTCAATGCCCAGCTTGGACCTTACCTCTAATACCTCATCTACTCTCCCAGCAAAACAGTCAGATCCTGCACAGCCAACTCAGAACTTTAAACCTGACAGCATGGTGAATAATGTAGTCATACAAAACACACCTTTCAGTAAAGCTGTGATGGATGTCATTTTAGAAGCCAGAAGGCCTAGTACAAGAAAATCTTATGCAGGAAAATGGAAGAGATTCTGTGCTTGCAACCAGGCACAAGGAACTGATACAGCTGTGCCAAATATTCCTCAGATTTTGCAATACTTAACTGAGATGCTGGACAAAGGCCTATCTTTTTCATCTATTAAAATCCATGCCTCTGCCATTTCGGCTCATTACAATGTACAATGTAAAGCCACCGATCTTTTCTCATCCCTTATTAAAACAGTACCTCAGAGGAGCCAAAAATTTAAGACCTCCAAGGAGATCACCAATGCCTGCATGGGACCTCAACTATGTCTTGGAAAAACTCACCCTGCCTCCTTTTGAGTCAGCTGCTTCTGCTGATATAAAATTTTTATCTTGGAAAACAGCTCTGCTCCTAGCAATAACTTCTGCGAGATGAGTTTCAGAGCTACAGGCACTCATGGCTGTGGAACCTTTTATCATTTTTTTCCAGACAGGGTCTCTCTGAGGACAAACCCAACATTTATGCCTAAGGTGGTGTCCAGTGTGGCTCTCAACCAAACTATTCACCTGCCAACCTTCTATCCAAATCCACAGAATAAGGGGGAAAGAATTCTGCATTCTTTGGATGTGCACAGACAGCTTAGATTCTACTTGGACAGAACCAAAGTTTTCAGAAAGACAGAGCAATTACTAGTGACATATGCTGCAGGATTACAAGGAAAGGCTATCTCAAAGCAGACTATTTCAAAGTGGATAGGCCACTGCATTCATTTTTGCTATGTACACCATGGCAAGCCAGTACCAAAGGGCATTAGACCACACTCAACCAGAGCTGCAGCCACTTCAGCAGCCTTTCTCAGGGGAGTACCTACCAAGGACATTTTAGAGGCTGCTACTTGGAGTTCAGTGCACACCTTTACAAAGCACTATCATCTGCCATTCTACTCTAAATCCAGGGCAGGCTTTGCCACTGCAGTTCTGCAGTGCCTCATAGCCGCTCCTAATGCTGTTTAGCTCCAGCCTCCCAACCTTAGCTTTGGGACTCTACCCAAATGTAATGACTGCAACAGTGAAACACGAAGAACATAGTACAGTTGTGTACACTTACCATAAATTTAGATGTTCGAGTGTATTCACTGTTGCAGTCCAGGTTACCCACCCACCATCCCCCTTCTCTTCTGATGGAACCTATCTTTCCTTCTCTGATTTATATAACCTATGTGGTGTATTTGCTTGCAGATGAAGGTAAATTTTATATTGGTGCATGTAATTATACATATATATATTTTGGCTACCCTTTTGGGAGGCACCTGACATCTGGGGCAAAAAAAACTAAAGAAAATGGCGTCGGCTGCTTCTTTTATACCCCTGACGACCTGACGTCAGGGAAGGGGCGACAGTGGCCGACGCAGGACGCAAGACTTTAGAATTCAGGCCGGCTGAAGGCAACCTGACAGCAGGATTACCCAAATGTAATGACTGCAACAGTGAATACACTCGGACATCTACATTTATGGTAAGTGTACACAACTGTACTTTTCTTCTACATTAAGAACTGCAATGGAAAAAAAAGTTTGCTAGATGTTTCTAATTGATTTGCACCAAGTGAAACTCAAGAGGTGAATCTTAACATCCTTGTCAACAACACATTGCTACTTAGTTATAATTGGAGAGACCTAATCGTAATTCTTTAGTATATGAAGCATTAGCTGCCCTGGTATAGTATGAGTTGCAAAAGAGAAAACTGCAGAAATGCAAAGTGGTTTATAACTGTAATAAAATGCATAGCACTGCCGCACATACAGTGGCAGAAGCTGAGTGTCCCTCTGACAGACTACCAGCTTTAAAAGCTGTTAAACACTTCTGTCTGCCTTTTTGTGTCAATGTGAAGTGTTTTACTGCTCTTAAAATCTACTTTATGTTCTTATCACTGTAACACAGTGGTCAAATTGCATGCTCTAGCATGCACCTAAAATAGAATAGTTTAAGTCATGCATAATAAATCCTGTTATGTACCTGTGATGTCAGAAAAATGCTTGTCTTTTTTTCTGATTTTAAAGCAAAATCAATGTGCTCCATATGCTACATTTTTCTCTTCCTCTCAGCAGCAGATTTTTTCTTAAGATTTTTAAGTAAAAACCCTAGATAAATAATACTGAAACACATGGTTCCATTAACAAGACTAGTTTAAAGATATGTATATATATATATATATATATATATATATATATATATATATAAAATGTACTGACCATGTTGTGTGCTAGCAACCGTCCCTCATTTTGCCTATTTTTTCTACATTTGGCTTTGAAAGTAGGGAGCTGTTATGTCTAAAGGTGGCAGATTTCAAAGAAATACTAGGATATGAGTTTACAAAACAATTCTGTGATACCTAAGTTTGTTACTACTTGATTAAGGGAGGAAGACGGAAAGTGGCTTGAATGGCCATAAGAAGGTACTGCACTGTCAGTAATAGTGTGGACATCGGAGCGACAGTAATGGGATTTTCTGGATGGATGGACAAAATAATTAGAACACCAGCCATGAAGCCTAAATTAGGTCTTGAGAAATATAAGAAAGTTATCAGAAGAAGAAGTAAGAGTGGAAAAAATAAAAAAAGTATTTGTCAATGTGTAGTACTTAAAATGGTGTAAGACTGCAGCAGTATTAGTGGCGAGAGAGAGTTTCATACTTGTTATAAAGAATTAGCTGTGAGGGTTATTTGTACAGGTTCAGCGAATGTATCAGCTTCATGTTAATAACCTCTCTCAGTTTTATAATTCCAGTTTAAAGTAGCTGAACATGTGAATAGCATTCAGTCTGATGAATGAATATATATGTTATTTATGTAAGTTGTATACAGCATCAAGTAGGCTGCACATGGGTAAACAAGAAATATAAATGAAATTGATACAAGCGTTGGGCAGGCTATTTCCTGAAGGTTATCTTTTGTGCCTTTTGATTACTGTTTTTGGAATTTAAACATAATTTATTTCTTTGTAGCAGAGTGAGCAACTGCTTAGGGAAGTGATGTAAAGACAGGTGGGCAATACATGCATAGTTTTCAAACACTTATTACCAGAATCATGGACAAAGCCAAGAAAAAAAAAATAATAATGATGATGATAATCATTTGGGACAAAGGCCCAAAGTCAGGAATATATTTTTAAACACTGGTCTTATATACTTTGAAAGTTAAATAAAACAGTCATTGGAAGGATGACAACTGAACTTTAACACTTCTTCAGAACACAAAACTATTGAAACAAACAGTTTAAAAAGTGGACACAGGTTCTATTACCTTTTAATTAGCCAATCAGAAATACTGAAATCACAAGAAGATAAAGTCATGAGCTCCTCTTGAACTTCAGAGCACTCTTAATTGTCTCATTCATATCTGGACAGATATTTTCCTCCAGTTTGATTTGCTACCATGTTTGTATTCCAACAAGCTGTCTCTATAACCAGGCATAATCTTGTATCTTTCACCAAAAACAGAAATGTATTCAGTTCTCACATTTCTTAATGTGCTTGTACCAAAGCATTGTTTTAATTTTTTTAATTTTGATTACAAACACATGCTCATACATTTGCTGTGACAATATTTATAGTTGCACTCAGATAGAAGTTGTCACAGTGATTACATCAAGCAACGTATATGACACACTGTGTGTTGCAGACAAAATGTCCCTTTGCACTGTATATGATGTGGTTTGAGATAAGTTTAATTTTGCCTCTACAACAGTGCATCTGCAAAATATACAGTAGCCACAAGGATATGTCCACTGATGTCCCTTTGACTCAGATGCCACTTTTAAAGTATCCATATGTTCCAATAAATCTTTTAAATTTGTAGCTCTGCTATTTAAAAAACGGTCTGTTGTCCACTGACTTCTCCAAATCTGAATTACTCTTTTAAAAGTCATGACAGTTTTATATTTTTAAATGTGATTTTAAATATGTTTTATAAATTAGGTGAATACTCATTTTCTTTGGTACTTATCTCTTCAGTGTTGATCCTTTAGCATTCTTTTAACAAGAAGTGATTTTTAACAGCACTTCCCATATAAAAGGAAGTGATGCACCTGTTATAATTTAGATTCTGATGAAGTCCCAGTTGGAGAAAATGCTTAGTCAGGAATACAATTTTGTATATGGTTTATATACAGTATGGTTTGATATAGGGTTAATATATAGTTTTATATATGGTTTATATATGGTTTACTACAAGTGGCTCCATGCAGCCTTACTGTTTTGCTATTCTGTTTACCTCCTTACTGTTTGTTGAATCCATTGTAAAAAGAAGACCTGTCGAATAAGTTTCCTACCTGACATTGAAATTCCTTTTTCTGCAACTGTCTAATCTTTTCAAATAAACTGGTAGAAAATTAATTTGTCTATATTGTACCACATTTTTGATACTTCCTGTACGTATCCTGTCTTGTGCCTTCTCCTAACAAGCAGTTCAGTCAAGGTTTTTAACTCACGTAGAAATGCTTGCTCATCTCTTGTCTGTCTGGAAATTCTTACAACTTGACTTTTGATGACATTCTTCTTTTTTTTTTTTCAATAATTTTTATTTTCATTTTACATTTATATAAATCACAGTCGTTTCCATTCTTACAGCATGACCATAAGTGAGTGTTATACATTGTAGTCACTATAGTAACATGTAGGTCATAAAACATATTTATTTACACTATATACAAACATGCTTTCTCAGTCAATTCCGTTGTTATAAAAACAGCACATACAATAATGATTTCAAGTCCATAGCTTGGCTGTGTGAACGTGTGTATATTTCTAGGTTCCTTTGCACCTTGTTACTATATAGTATGTATGATGTTTTATGCTAATATGATGTTAAAGGCTTGTTCCCAAATTTCTTGGGCTTTCATATTTTTTTTTCTTTTATCCATTACTATTCTTTGAGCTAAAAGATGTTTTATAGCTATTATTTTGAATCCCTCCCAAGAGATATTTATAGGATAATAACGTAAAAAAATGCACCAAAGACCCAGCTCGAGTTGGTTTCTGCTACTTACAGCCTTATAGCCCTTTAGCCCAAATATTGGCGCTATCGCTGGGTCTTTGGTGCATTTTTTTACGTTATTAGTTTCTTTTTGCACCTTCCATTCTTTTGATATTTATAGGATCTTACCATTTGAGAGCTATGTATAGCTTCATTAGTAAGAAAATTATTATAAGTATATTTGCTTGTTTTCCTGATATGTTAGATGGGAGAATATGTAGAAGGGTAAATTCCCATGTTAGTGTTGATGTTTGATATCCTATTTTTTGCAGTTGTATCTTGAGGGAATTCCAGAGTTTGTTAATACATTTGCAACTCCAAAATATATGCATTAGGTCTGCTATCTGGTCCTTACAGTTTGGGCAGTGTAGTGATTTGGATGCATTGAATTTGTGGAGTATTGTGTGTTTGAAATATGCATTATTATTTATCATGAGCTGCATGTATGACAATTTTTTAAGGGTTATAATTTTCAGTGTTAGATTGAGTGCATAACTTATTTGCTGGTCATCTATGGATGGTTTTAATTTTCTCCAGTAGTTAGAGAAAAGGAGGTCCTTCTGAAATTTGATTTCGCCTATCATTTTATATGAGTTAGATATTGTTTTCCTTGTTGTAAGAATAGTCTTCCAAAGCAGAGTACAGTTTTCCATGTCACTATTAAGTATAGTAAAGTTTTGGAGGTAGCTGGAACACAACTCTTTGATTTGTCTTAGAATTATTATATATAATTTGGGTAGATTTAGGTTACTTCTCATTTTCTGGATTGTACAGTTAAGGTATGGGTAGACATCTTGGATTATTTTGTCCTTTAATCGAGGAAAAGAGTCAAGGTCTAGCATATTGTTATTTATTTTTAAATTTGGATTTTTATGGAGGGGTTGTAGTGTTACCATAGCTTGCCCAAGGTTTAAGGAATGAAAGAGTGTTTGTGTTATATTTATAGAATGTTTTAAGGGATCTATAATGTTGTAGGTTTGTAAATCTTTTTTGTTTAAAAAGGGAAGCACTTTGGGATTGATGCTTAGTGCTTTAATGTACCTATAGAATATTGTCACCCAAGGTGGTGACCAAGTTTTCGTTGTTGGGTTATGTTCTGGTATTCTCAATATTCTATTGTTGATAATAGAGTAATAAGTTTTAAAATCTGGTAGGTTCAGACCCCCTTTATTCTTGGGAAGTGTTAGTTTCTGATACGAGATTCTGTTTTTTTGGATTCCCAGATGAATTTTGTGAGGAAGGTATGAATTTGTTCGAAAAATTTATTATGTATAGTTATCTATGATGTCATGAATATATATGTTAGTCTAGGTAAAATGTTCATTTTGATTATTGATACTTTGGCCGGAAATGGTAGCTTAAGGTTATTCCAGCTTTTACAGTCTTGCATTATGCTTTGCCATTTAAGAGTTATGTTATGCTGGTAGAATTCCTTGTTACTCTGGAAGAAAGCAATTCCAGATATTTGGTTTCTTCTTTAGTTTTTATTGTATCTTTTAGTGGTATTAATGAGATAGGTTTGGGTGGCCTTAAGTGAAGATTTTAGTTTTATTGAGGTTTAATTTGAAGTTAAACATGATTGAAAATTGTTCAATTGCAGTTTTTTTTTTTTTGGTTATGTCTGGGTTTGGTGTAGTGAAGTATATGTTCAGATCGTCTGCGAAGGCAGTGAGATATACTTTGAAGTTATGTGTTGAGGGGGGGTTATGGTATGTGTTTTGTTTAATATAAAGAAACAGGTGCTCTAGGTATAGGTTGAATAGAAAGGGCCATAACGGACATCCTTATCTTCTTCCGTTTTAATATCATAATTGTATTTGACCATGTTTGATTTATATATAGGGATGTGTATGGATTGCTATAGAGAATTTGGATGATCTGAACGAAATTGATAGGTATGTCAAAATAAGGTTATGTTAGAAGTAAAAATTCTAGGTTGACCCTGTCAAAAGCCTTGTGGGCATCTACTACAATTGCATAGATATTAATATTCCTGTGATTTGCAGAGGATATTGATGCATCCAGTGTTAGAGTGTTGTCGCTGGTCTGTCTTTGTGGTGTGAACCCAGATTGCTCTGGAGATATTTTCTCTATCAGGTTTTTTAATCTGTTTGCAAGTATTGAGGTCAGAATCTTTGTATCTATATTTAAAAGGGAGATGGGTCTATAACTATCTGGGTTTTTAGGGTCTGCATGTTCTTTTAATATGAAAATAGTTTTGGAGGCATCATTTATGTTGTTATTTATTATATAATTCAGCACATAGTATAGTAGTTTAGCAATTGGGGGGGGGGGGTGAAAGTTTTATTAAATTCTGAAGTAAGTCCATACGGTCCTGGGGCCTTATGTGATTTTAAATGTTTAATTGTTGTGTTTATCTCATTGATGGAAATAGGTTCAGTTAGTTTTTTTTGTTGATCTAAATCTAGTTTAGGGAATTTTAGTTTTTGAAGAAAACAATCTCTATCTTCCTTGTTTGTTCTCCATAGATTTGAGAATATATTTGTTCAAATAGTTTGATAATTTATTCATTTCGTGTGTAATTTTTGTCCCTGTAATTTATTTCTGATATATTTGAGGTAGTTTTGTGTTGAGAGATGATTCTGGCCAAAGCTCTGGATGGTATATGTGCTTCCTCTGCGTAATTAGCTAACATTCGTACCTCATAAAATGACAGATTTCTGGTTTCTAACATACAGAGCTCTCTTTGTAGTTTTAAGAGATCAACTTCAGTTTGGCTATTAAGGTTATTTAGTAGTTCTCTTTCAAGTTGGTCTATTTTCCCTTTCAATGTATACTCCTGTTTTAGTTACATTTTTTTTATAATATGCTGCTTTTTTGATGAATATTCCTCTGATTTGTGATTTGGCCGCAGCCCATTCTATGTCTATTGGGACTTGGGATCTGGAGATATTTGCAAAGGATGTCTTTAATATTTCTTCAACTTCTTTTATTACATCTATTTTGATGAGTAGGTTAGGATTCAATGACCAGCTATGACCTCTATTTGCTAAGTACAGTTTTTTGTCCCAGTTGATAAACAATGTGACTTTGGAATGATCCGAGAAAAATCTAGTGTATAGAACTGTTATTGGATCCATGTTAATGAGTATGTCTGAGATTAAAAAGAAGTCTATTCTTGACCACATTTTGTGGCACTGTGAGTAAAATGTGAATTTCCCAGCTTTATTCTCATTATTCCCATATTTAAAGGGTCATGTAGTTTAAAGTCTTGTTTAAGTTCATTTATAGCTATAGTGGCTTGTTTATTATGTGTTTTAATTGGGTTAGATTTGTCTTTTTCTGGGTTTTGATATGTGTTCCAGTCACCCCAAATTATTAGGTAGTGATCTTTAAGTTGGTTTAGAATTGGGTAAAGTGACATTAAAACGTGATGTTGGTTGCTACAGGGTGCATATAGATTAAGCACCATTATAGGTTTTGGTAATCCTGGGTTGGTAAATGTTATGTAACACCATCTTCCCTCTTTGTCCGCCTTAGTCTCGAGTATCTTGTCCTGGAATTGATTTTTAATTATTATGGCACCACCAGCAGTGCTTGTTTTTTCCCCTGTTGCTATAATTTGTCTTATCCATTTTTCCTCCAATTTCTGTCCATTGTTCTGTAGTTAAGTGTGTGTCTTGTATTAATGTAAGACTGGCTTTGGTTTTTAGGGTAAGATGCAAAATAGTTTTCTTTTTACTTTATTTTGGAGTCCTTTAATGTTCCATTTCTCTATTTCCCACATTTATTTGTTAAGTATGTTTTTTCTACATGACTTGCATGTTAATTTGGTTTTATGGTCTTTGTATGTGATGTTGATATGTGTTTTTGAAAAGCATCTAACTATTCCCGCCCCTTCCCTGTGCCTACCCACTGTACCCCTGGACCAGGAATAAACGGGGGACTAAAGAGAGAAATTAATGTATACTTTTAGTTTCCCTCTGATCTTTGGTTGTGTTTTCTCTTTGTGTGTAGGTTGAAAGGGTCTATATTAGATCACTGAATGGAATAAAATCGCTGTTCCAACAACAAAAAAATATTAAACACTTTAAACATTATATTAAGTGGGGGGCTTTGCCCCCCATACCCCCCCTACTTAAATATACCAACTCTGAGACCGCAGTACAGTGCTGAAAATGGCAAAGTAATGAAGCAGCCAAGCAAATTCTTTCCCAGGGAAAGAATTTGCTTAAAAGGCTCTTTGATATTTTGCCGTTTCAGGCTTTTTCGGTCTTCTAATAGGGAACCAGTTAAAAGCATGGTAGCCCCCTTACGTTACTATATACAATATGGACAAAGAGCTTAACAAACTAGTTCCCTAAAAAACACTGCTGTGAAATATCCCTAGTCTCTTCCTTTAAACTATTATACAATTATAGTGTTATGGTTACAGCACAGAACTTATAGCTTTTTAGCATATGGCTTATTCCTTCTAATAATAATTTTTAAACAACATGTTAGTAATCAAATCCTCAGTTAACTATATCAAGATATACAACAATGTGGCATAAATTTTAAGCCAGATTTGTCTTGTTACATTTTCCTTATTCTTCTATTTCCTTCCCCCTCCTTTAAACAGTTTTTCTCCCCTACTTCGGTGCCTATACAGACTTCTGTGCCAATCTGTAGCCGATTCCAGGAAAAAAAAATGTTATCGGCACTTATAATCAGAAGTAGGAAAATGAGGGGAAGAGAGAGAAAAAAATGTTTTCAGGCTTCACCAGGTGTATATTCTGCCAAAGCCTACATATTTAGTTTATGTTTATGTTTTCTGCAGTCAGATAGTTTATATTTGTGTGTTCTTATATTTATCCTTTTCTAAAATGCTTTTACACTTTACTTATCTTTATTCAAGTCAAACATCATTATTTCTGTCATACATCCTTAAGAAGCTGGTTCTGACAGTCTCTCATGTAGTAATAAAGGCTGGATTGTTTATGAGAAGTCTTAATATGAGATTCAAAGTCTTATTGGTTGTTTTGGTAAAACCATACCTTATTCTTCAGATTCTTGCTTTGCAGGTTTCTGGTCATCTTTCAGCCTGGTTTACCTTATAAGCTGGTTTAGATTGATTTATGGGTGTTTATGGCAAGATTAACTTCTTAGACTTGGTGCATCTTCATTTCAGGCCATTTTTAGTTTGTAGTGGAGCCCTTGAGATTGAAGGGGGAATGATTATGCATACCTATTATGAGTCCCAGGAGGTGGTTCCTTCCTAAAAATCTTGCATTGGAAACGGCAGTTGTATTTTTGTTCCTACACATTTTTCTTTTCCCTTTCCTGTGTTCCTTGTGGCTCCCTTTGATGATTTAAGGGAATAGGAAGCAAGCAGAAGCTCTCAGGGCTGATTCCCATCTAAAGTGGTCGCGATTCAGTCCGTTTTTCACTCGAGGGATGCCTACAATTTTTTTGTTGTTTTATTTCATTTCTGGAGGTGGAATCTGCTTAAAAACAGATAGGAATATCTCTTTTGCCACTTTGAGGTTAGCGACCATGTACTTAACATCTTTAACCTTGAAAATTAGTTGATTTGGATATTTCATCTGGAATTTGATTTTCTTTTGTATCAGAAACCTGCAATATGGAGACAGAAGTTGCCTTGCTTGCCTTATCTGGATGGGAAGGTCCAGAGCAATGGAAATTTTATTATTATTCCAGGTGAGTATACCTTTCTTCTTGGCTTCAAGTAGGATTTTATTTACATCTTGGTAGTTTAATATTTTAATATAGACAGGTCTTGGTCTCAGTGGTGATTGTGTTTCTCTCAGAGCTCTGTGGGCTCTCTCTTGTTGTGTTTCTTCAGGGTCATCCAGCAGGGATTTTATTATGCGTTTGATAGATGGTATTAGATTATTGTGTGACACAGTTTCAGGGATTCCTCTGATGATAATGTTGCTTCTTCATGACCTTGCCTCAAGGTCTATTATTTTTGTTTGTAAACTTTGCAGATCTCTGTCATGGGAATCAGTTCTTTGAGCAATAGAGTCTATTTTTATTTCATTTTTTAGTATTTGTGCCTCAGATTTTTCCATTCTAGTTAGTATTTAGTTAAATAAATCACCAAATGTTTGAAATTGTAAAGATAGTTCCTGTACTGCTTGCTGAATAGGTAGTAAAGCAGTTTTAATGTCTTCCAGGTTAGCTGGCTGGTCTGCCTTGGTTTTACCTGTAGATTTAGTATTGTCTGATCGTTTACTTGTCCTTAGTCTTTTTGGAGTTATATCTTTATCTGGTGAGGCTAGTTCCGAGAATTTGGTCTTAGTTGTTACAGTGTCCATATTATTTTCTTCTTTCGACATCCTGCTGCTTGGTGCTTTTTCAGACTTTGTATATGAGTGTAGGGCCTCAGTACCACATGGCTTCAGTTGTTTCTAAGATCTTGGATAATCCTGTATCTGTTGCTGTTTTTTTCCTTTGATTGCTGTTTATTATCAGGAATAGATGTACAGTCTTATTTTTGCGTTTTTATTCCATGATGTCTTCTGGGTTTATTTTAATCCAGGGTATTTCAGAGCGCTAGGTGTTAGCAGTGCTCACAGAACAGCAGCCATCTTGAACTCCCCAACATTCTTCTTAATATAGTGTGAAGGACAGCTGCAACTACTCAAGAATTTACACATTTTTGTTTATTAACAAAAACTTGGTATAAAGTAGAAGACGTATTACTTGTAATATCCAAAATGTAATATTGCTGTTTAAACTTTCCAAAAAATCAGAACTGTTTTCATTACTGAACCACAAGTAAAAATATTGTTAATAAATTTCTGTAAAATGAAACATTTGGAAAAAAACATCCAGCTTCTTCACAATCTGCTTCTCCCAAACATTTGTCTCCCCCAGTCTGTTCTCTGTTCCTGTTTCTTCTTGCCTCACTTCATCTCTAACTTTTCTGTGGTAACTTGCCTTTCTCCCTTTGCTCACTCATCTCTACGTCTTTCACTGCCTTCCTCTCTTCCAAGCAACTGGAAGGCCTGATGTATGCAAGTTGTGTTACTAATGTACATATGTTTTATAACTCTTTCTCTATACTTTGTAAATGCTTTCTTTGCCTCCTCTTTTACTACTTCTGGTTGAAATGAATAATGTTACCATGTATCTTCCTGCTTTCTCCTCATTACTGCTATTTTTTCTTGGATTGCTGTTTCTATACTCGTATTTGGAGCTGGTATTTGTATCTTTTCTACTTGTTCTCCACACCAGGGTGAACCTGAAAAGGATCCATCTGAATCACTATTCTACCCTGGTTAACAAATGAAAATAAAATATAAAGAAATAACCAGTAGTTTGCTTGCTAAATATACATACATACAAATATTTCAAGCATGGGCATTAACGCCCTTCTAGCTTGCCAATATACCAAAACACTTGTTCCCATAATAAGTATCCAGGCTGTTCTTAAAAATATCTAAACTAGTACTTTAGTGTAATTTGGTAGTCTGTTCCATGCATCAGCTACTCTGTCAGAGAACCAATTAATGTACTTCCCATTCCTATAGAATCTCCTACATGGGTTGTCTGATGATTCTCTAGTACTTATTGCTAACCCCAAACATTCCCAGAGGTAGTTGTCACTAAATGCCCTATATACTTGAAAAAGATCTCTTAGATATCTGAAAAAGACACTGTATAAGTTCAGATAGTTTACTCTTTCATAATAACTTAAATGTTCACATCCATGGATACCCTTGGTATATTTCTGCTGTACTCTTTCCAGTTTACTCATGCTTGTTTTCTTATAGGGTTTCCATATTGTTATTCCATACTCAAGTTTGGGTCTAATGTAACTAACAAACAATGACTTCATTATTTTTGATTTCTTAGACTTTATAAATCTTTTTATACAGCCTATAGTTCAATAACTATCATTAACCAATTGGCTGATATAATTAGAAAAACTCAAAGCTGAGTCTACCCATATACCCAGGTCCTTAAATGAGTCTACAGTTTCAATCACTGTGTGCTGTATTAAATATTCACCTTTCAATTTATGCCTACCAAATCACATATGCTTAGTTTTTGATGTATTTATTAGCATATTATTTTCCTGTGCCCAAATTGTCAATTTAGTCAAGTTATTTTACAGACATGCCTTACCTGTAATACATGTAATCAGTTTACCCAATTTCAGGTTGTCTGCATATAGACTGTAGAACACCTCAGATGAAAAAGATAGGTCTGAAAGATACAATCTAAACAAGTAAGGGCCTAAGACAGAGCCCCGTGGAACACCATGACTGTAACCAAGGATTTCACCTGTCCAATTGCTCTGTGATACTTGCCATTTCCTATTTCTAAGCCATGCAGCTATCCATCTTATCAAGAGTACATCAATAACTAGTTGTACTAATTTATTGATCAGTGTTATGTGTATGGCCCTGTCAAATGCTGAAGTTAAATCTATATAAATTACATCACAGCACACTTTTTCATTCATAGCTGTTATTTTATTGTTAAAGAACATCATGTTACAGGTGGCAATAGATCTGTTTTCAACATATGCATGCTGATATATGGTTTCAAGTCCCAACCTATCCTGTTCTGACAATAACTTATCCAATATTACCTTCTCCATTATTTTTCCACAACATGAAAGCAGACTTAAGGGTCTATTTGATTCTGGGTTTGTCCTACTCCCCTTTCCCTTAAAAACAGGTTTAAAAAGTGCATGTATCCAGTCTTGAGTAATCTCCCCATATTTATATGACCTAATGAATAATAGATATATTGGTACTGTAAGTTCTTGGTGAAGTGTTCTCATGTCATTTTTACTAATTCCATGTCCTCCCTGTGCTTTGCTTGGATCCAGTTTGCACAGTTCATTTTCAATATAATCTAATTAGATTCCAATATCTGGGGTTACCTGGATGTCACTACTAGTGGACAACTTACCACCCCTTTTGTAGAGACAAACTGATTTGCATAAGATTTTGTAAATTTACCTATAACCTGTTGTGTCTGAGAATAAATTTCAGAATCTGCACACAGTTTATCAGTTTGTGTTTCTTTACTCCTTCCACATTGTATGTATCCATAAAACGGTTTCCTATTATGCTCAATATCTTCATATACATTTTCTTCAAATTTTTCTTGATCTTGTCTCACACTATGCTTAATCTGTTTGTCCAACTTGTTTATTTCAGTTTTCAAAGTTGTAGTTCGACCTCTCTTCTATTTCTTATATTTTTTGTATCTTACCTTAATCACATGTCTTGTTCTTATGGAAATATATCTGCCTGATGTTGTATGCCTAGGTCCTGATGTTAAACATTTTTTTGATTTTTTGCACTCAAACAATTTATCTTTCACAACTTTCCACATTCCATCTGCAGTTTTTCCACTGAACACCTCACTCTAGTTAGTTTTACATTGTGACTGTTTTGCTTCCATATAATCTGTAATGAACCTTCTGTGCATTGGCTTAGATTTCAGTTTGGCAGAATTATTTAGCAACAAATTAAACTTTATAACCCCATGTTCACTGCACATCAATGGTGGTAAACCTGACGTGAAGTTACAGTAATTTCTTTGGGAACACAAACAATGTCCAGTATGTTCCGTCCTCTGGTAGTTTTTTTTACAATCTGAAGTAATTGTTGTTCCTGAACATACGTTGTGAGTAATTTCTGTACTAACATTGTTGAATTATTATTATTCCAGTCTGTTTCTGGTAAATTTAAGTCCCCAAGCTAATATTATTCTTCCCTCCCGTGTTTCATGTAAGAAATGTATGAATTCCTCTAGGTCATCTGCACTGACTTTGGTGGTCTCTACACTCCAACAATTGTTTTATGTTCCAGGGTTGTCTTTATTGTCACAGTTACACAGTCTATAGTGTTTGTGTTATCATTGAACATGTAATAATAAATATGGTGAAAGCTGATGAAAAAACAGAAAAGTATCGGGATCCAGGACTACTAGAATCATATGTGTGTCAGCAGACTGAAAGATGGTGCTGATGAAAATTGGGATGAATGAGATTTTTAGTACAGTCACAGAGGATTTGTAAGAAATAATGCTGGCTGTGATATCATATTTACAGTGGTAAGTTGGAGCAGTTTATGGGCAAATTGTCTAGCAGAAGTAATGAAGTTGAATTACTCCGTAACCATACAGATGTGCCATTTTTGTGCTGTACTGGAGGAATATGGTGACAAGAGTTCAATTTTTAGTCAGCAAATCAAATTGGCAATGTCTGATTTTAAGCTCATTTAACAAGAGAATAGGATTGGAAAAAGAATTTGCATCTGATTAGGGTCACAGAAAATGAAAAATTGTGTAGTGTGTCACATGTATGAAGGCTAAGTTAATGGCCTGGATTGGTTAGTGGGCAAGCTGGATTGGTACAGTAGAAACATATTAGAATTTTTTTGGCAGGGACTAGGAGTGACTGCCAGACAATGTCAACACATTTTGATGCAGTTTGTGTTCTAGGATTTGCAGGAATAACTTTTGTCTCTGCTTTGGGAGCCAGGCAAAGTGTATAAAATAAAAGACAAAATAATCTTTTGAGAATGACTTTCTATCCAGAAGTGCAAACAACATGCCTGATTTCATGTGATCATTACTGGCTGTTGGGTTAAGAACCTGAATATTCAAATATTATATGCAACCCGTTCAACATTATTTCCAAAATGGGCAAAAATCTTTGTTGATAAGTAAAAATAATTGAGTTATGCTGTGAGACTAACCATTAAGAGGGCAGTGATGGTTTTATTTTGGAGCTTGGGGAAAAGACTGCTGATTTAATTTTGCAGAACACTGGATGTGTTGGAAGAGTTGAGTACTGGGCAGAGAAATCACAGTAATTAGGTGATCACACAAGATTGTTTTTTATTCTTTAATTATAGAATATGGCAAAGGAAGACTGCAGACAGCCCTTAGAGATAAGGAGATACTGCTGAATCTTTGCTTTACACATTTCAAATAGGGAAATGTATAGGCACGGAAACAGTGCACATAACATGTTGCCAGCAATATAGTCCTTCAAAATGTCAGTTAGTGTGATAGGTATTGGTATGGTAGGTTTCAAAGCTTCCTTTCCATTTTAATATAATTTGCCTTATGGTACTTTAAGGCTACACAACAATCGGTGCACAAAAGTGATGATGACCATTTCAGGTGAAAAGATTTATCAAAATTTCTGGAATATGCTACTTAGAATGGAGAAGGGCTATAATGACTGTATTTGTAGGTGTCAAAAAAGAGGATGAACCTGCAAAATTGTCAGGTTGTAAGCATTTCTGGTGATAGTAAGAGAGTGTGTTTATACATAAATATGTAAGTGCAGATGTCTGATTAACTACGGAATGGTATGGCAGAAGTAGCTTTCTGTCTAGTCTGCACCGTGAGCACAGGTAATATATACTGTAGCTTCCTCACACCTATCACCTATCTATCATCATCCCCTGTCTACTATGTTGTCACCATCTTGAAGGCACCATTAAACTCACTCCCCCAGTACCACCATCACCCTATATTCAAGTAG
Source organism: Protopterus annectens (assembly GCF_019279795.1). Lineage (NCBI taxonomy): Eukaryota > Metazoa > Chordata > Ceratodontiformes > Protopteridae > Protopterus > Protopterus annectens. Next base: position 1,843,519,632 of record NC_056741.1, read on the forward strand.
CTTATTGTAAGGGTCCATAAGTCTGTAATAAAAAAAATATCTTTGTTAAGGTTCAAATAAGTCCCCCCAGCTACTATTGACAACCCCTTCTCCATCCTTTGTGTAGCCTTTCTTTGGATGCTTTCTTGTTTCACATCCTGTTCCCTTTGGGTTTCTAGTATTGCATGCATTATTGCAGGTGGTGCAGAGCAGGAATATACCTTCTCTATTTTTTTCATCTCTGATAGGCAGTAAAGCCCTGAAGTGTAGTTAAATATTCTTGTACCAGGTGCCATCCCCCAATTTGGCACCACCTTAATTTTAAGTTGTGAAGGTTGCAAAATAAAAATCCAGTGACTTGATTATAAAAAATAAAATAAAAAAGCTCTCCTCTCCTTTTAAACTAAAAAACGTCAGTTCTGACTGGCATTCAGATGCACGGAAGACACCAACGCTTATGTTTTGACTGTAAATTCATACAGCCTAGCCAAAATTCACACAGCCTAGCTAAAAAAATGAAGGACTATATGAGAATCATTGCTAGGGTGTGGTAAATGGGGCAGCCAACACATGCTTAAAGAGTTAAGTGGTGCAATTAGTTTTCAGTGCATTACCAACATTCAGAATGCTGCTGGCATTGAATTTACAGTCAAAACTTAAGCATCGGCGGGTCAGTATCTTCAGTATCCTTTTCACTTGTGTCTGATGATCATACCCATCGTGATAATTAGGGAAGAAAATAACTTCAAGCATATAGCCCCAATGTCGATGCTGTGTACAATATTTATGCAGCAGTCACTTTTTCCTTCCTCAATATGTACTTTATTATTCTTGATGATTTGGCATCAAAAACTATATTGTAAATATTGGACAACTTTCAACAAGTGTGATGTTCCTGAATATTTTTGTACAGGGAGCTGTAAAGAACAAAGCATTTACCATTATCCATATAAACCCACTATTGAATGAAGATGGAACTGCCAAGTTCTGTGCAGTCATGCATTCAAAATATCGTTTGTGAATCTGCAATTCTCTTTATCTATCTGCATTGTAAACATTAGTGTACACAAAATGTTTGCATGTTGCCATATTATCTATCTGCATTTTAGTATGTATGCTTTACTGACTAGTGTGATAGCAATGAAGATTTGATGTACCAGACTGCACTGTGGCTGAAAAGGGACTGGTGACCTGTCCACCTACCCAGTTATCAAATGGAAAAAAATAAATAAATTACTAGAAGGTTCTTTTTTGGCCTTTATGTTTCCAAGATTAGCATCATGTTTCTTGTGTGTGACATTTAGCTTGCTAAGTCCAAAGTGAGCATTTTTTACTTATTCATCTACATTTTGTTATACAGGTTAGTCCCCATTTTCAAGGGGGGGGGGGCGGAAAAAACTGTAAAAGTAATTGCATAATACATTAATGATATGATATCAGGAAATATAACAATCATTAACATGGATATCGCCATCACCTGAAGCATTGTGTTCATAACACTAACATCAGTGTGGTAATATTTTTCCTGAAAGCTGCACAATATTCTGATAAGACAGAGGAACAGTCACAATAAGAAAGTACACTTAGTTTTAGAACATGCACAGGTTACGTGCATGTTAGTGATAGAAACAAAATAAACAGCAGTTGAAAAACATCTTGCACATTTATTCTGAGTAAAAGGCTGACAGTAGATTGGAAGATAGTGTACAGGGGATGTGAGACTATAGATCTACTTCTAAAACTTGAAGTTTCAAAACTTTGAACTTCAAACAGCCAAGACCAGAAGACTGAAGTTTTGAAACTTCAAAAACAAAGTTAAAAAAAAAATAAAGACAAAAAAAATGTTTACATGTTCCCTGCATCCCCCACACCCCCTAAATATGCCAACTCTGAGATCACACAACAGTGAGGAAAACAGTAAATATCCCATTCTGCGCATCTCCATTCAAAACGTTGAAAGTTTCAAAACTTCAGTCTTATGGTCTCGGCCATTTAAATTTCAAAGTTTTGAAACTTCAAGCTTCTGAAACGGATCAGAGACTACTTGTAGTGTAAAGTAAGCAGAACTAACCCAGGTAACTACACATTTGGTTTATGTTAGTCTGTTGCTAAGCTAGGTTTTTTTCTAGTTGATTTGGAAGAAATACTGTACTTAATGAGTTTTTAACCAAATGCTCTTTTATGTCATCTTTTCTAAATATTGTACAGTCTGGGTTGACTTATTTGCTATGAAAGATATATGGCTTTAGCCATGTCTCAGTAACTGCTAGAATGTCAGAGCCAGGCCAGGAATTGGGGTATTTTGGTCTGTGAGTGCCTAGCCTTTAAGTGGAAAATCTTAAGTCCTTCTTTTTAGTAGAGGTGTCTGGGATGAAGTAGGTAGGCTGAGTCATAGATATTCTGGAATGTTTCAATGTCTCCAGTGCAGTTTAAGAGTAGAGACAAAAATATTAGATGTATAGCTTAGGTTTATTTAAGGAATATTAACGTTACAAAGGTAATGTGGCAATGTTTTCTGTGTTTCATAGTTAGCAGGGAAAGGTGATGACGAATTTTGTGAAGTGAAATGGGTTATGCTAAAGTGATATTGTGGCATATGCAGTTATTGGTAGTTGCTTTTAGTGTATGTAATGACACTAATAGATTATGGTAAAATTGGATACTTGTATATTGATATAGTGGATATGTAGTCCGTTGAATGTGTAGCAATCAATATAAGTAGCATATCAATGCACATGGGCTGATTTCAGTTCTGGCGTAATTATTAGACTTTCATTATGTTGACAGATGGGGTAAGATGGAGAAGGTGTACTTTGCTGTGAAGAATGAAGTGATATGGCACTGTTGTAGGCAAAGTAATACTCTACAAAAAAAAAAAAAAAAAAAAAAAAAAAACTACCAGAAATTCCAAAGAAGGATATTTAGTAAACCAGAAATCACAGGTTAAGCACTTTCATTCCAGGTTTCTTGGAACTTCATCAGAACTAACATGAACTAAACTGTAATACCTTATGTAACAAAACCATACTGTTACATGTAATCAAACAACCAATTAGATTAAAATATTAATAGTTGAACATATGTTTATACATAAAACGTAATTATTTATTAAAAATATTTCAAATAACATCTAATGTTAATCAACTCATTAAGACCAGGCTTTATATCAGCAGCTAGCAATTACTATCAATGTAATTCTTTAACTCCTAATAAATTCTTTCATCCACCACCACACCTAAAATTCATATTAATATAATCTACTATAAGGAAAAGAGCATTGCTTTTCAATAAAATGTTTAAGTGCTGAGCGGCCAAGTGCTCTGGAGGGTGCTGAATGCTCCACATTTAATATTCATGGACACCACTGTTCTGCTGCTCCGTATTGAAGAGTGGTGGCTCCACTCTTCATTTTTTGATTGGCTCACATGCTACAATTACAGCCAATTGGCATTGAGGTATATGAGCCAATCAAATAACTTCTAATGTAAAGGGAGGCAGTGGGGAGGCAAAGAAGCCGACCAGTCACATGCTGCTACAGTTTTTGTGCCACTGCAATATTTTCAAAAAGGGCTTTGCAGGATGTTGAGATGATTTACTTGGGGAACCCCACAAAAGCCCTAACCAGTTTTAATAAAATCTTACTATGTTGTGCCTTTGTGTTCTTGTTTGACTACCGTGTTGGCTGGCTCACATTTTTACTATTTTTTTACTTGGGGAACTGCCAGCAAGAAAAGTTCTCCTTATTCTTTTGTCATGGTGGACTGACTGGACAGCAGACTGTCAAATGGGAGTGGCTGCAGCATACTTGCAGGGTTCAGTGATGGTACACCAGACCATCTCATCTGAGAATAAAAGAGCTATTGGTGCTAGTATTACAAAAAGGCTGAGATTATATTTTTGCTTTGTGCAGTGTAATTGGCATGGATGTGATGGTACTGATGTTGCTGGAAGCTATACCCTTTGCTGGATTGTTGTGGTTTACTGGTTTATGCTTTTTGGATTTTTTTTATTGTTTGTGATTCTGTCTGCCTTCTGTACAGCAGTTGAGGGCTTGTGGACTTTTGAGGGGGCTGCTCCTTTCCTCACTTAATTGAGCAGCTGTAAATGGCTGAATTTGTACCTTTTATGGCTCAGACTACCAAGATAGGAGTAGGGCTTGTAAGTGAAAGTGTTCTTAGTTATTTCTTTTATTTACTTATTTATTTTACTTATGTATTGGTATTTAATTACTGGGAAAGTCTGACTGGGTAGGTCAGTAGGTAGTCTCCAGGCCAGTTATTTTGTGTAACTGAACCTCTGTCCCTGATTTTGACTCAAATTTTAGCTCTGTCCCTTTTAATCAATCCTAAAACTGGTGACTTTTGGAGACAAGATGGTGGATCACAACAAATAATGACAATAATTAGAGTTATAGATTTCTTTTATTTCAGAAAATGTGTATTAATTCACATTTTCGTATTCTGGCAATGTCTGAAGTTAAAAGTCTCCCTGATTGTCAGTGATTATTTCTGTATTTGTCCCTTCCTGGTTGAGTTTACAGATTTAGCTGGGAGAGGATGTGGAGGGGTTGGAAAAGCTGGGGCTAAAGAGCATGTTTTTTCCCTAGTTGCACATTTAGCTGTTTTCTACTGAATAGAAATAGTCCTGTTTCGTTATTGGAAAATTCTAACTCGGAAGTCCAACTGTGTGTATTGTCTGTTTATTGCAGTAGAACAGAAGTTCATACTGATTACGGCTCAGCAGATTTAAGTTGATACAAAACTGTTGTGGACTGTGATTTCAAGTTTGAGTTAGGTGCAGTTGCTTTTTTAAGATGAATACTCATTAGCGGACTGGAGTTCCACTGTGGCGACCCCTAACCGGGAAAAGCGAAAGACAACAACAATGATAAGTAATGCTGTGCTTATTGTGCGGGAAATGTATTTTGATAAAGATATGTTCCAGTAACTTTTTAAATGAATTATATTGCAATCAGTAATTGCACTGCAGTCTCAGTAATGGCTAAGTAAAGAGGTTTTCATTATTATTTCAGGAGTGTAAATTGATGTAAAACCTGCGGTTAGCTTTGTATGTAAATTATGGGCTTTTCTATAAAGCCAGACTAGAGTAGTTTCATACTTTATTGTGGGGTATATGTAGATTGAACCAAACCTATTCTAGTAACTTGTTAGATGAATCACAGTCTTGTCACAAATGCTATTCTAATGTTTCATTGTCCAGTAAATGTAGGTTACTGTAGGATGTAATTAATTATGGTGCAGTTAGTAATGCCTCATGCTGAATATTGTTTAGCAAATGTATTTTGATGAAGAACCTGTTCTTTTTATTGATGTATTAAATGAGTTATGGGCTTTACAGGAATGCATACATTATCACAGAGAAAATGAAGGTTGATGCCACTGTTGTATTCACTTTTTAAACAAATTATGATCTTGTCACTAAATGCCATTCTTGAATGTAAATGTTTCTGGCCAGAAGTATATAGAGTAATGCAGTCAGGGCTTCATACTGATTAGTATTCAGAAAATGTAGGCAGATGCAAAATGTGTTCTGTAACATTTTTAAATTAATTAGCAGTAAAAAGTTGTCCCTGCTTTAGCACTTGGTTCCCCCTTGAATAAAGAAGTTGAGATGTGAGATTGTAATAGTACTTTGCAATGTTTTACACTGATTGTTATTATAATTGTGACATTAATTTGCTGTATTATTTTTCCAGACATTAAACTAACCAAGTTCATATATGTGTGCATCACTGCAGGTATATCAGCTACCTGTATATTTTCTTTATATTTATCACTGCAGGTACTCCAACTACCTGCACATTTTCTTTATATTTATCACTGCAGGTGTACCAGCTGTCTGTATATTTTCTTTATATTTATCATTGTAGGTATATCAGCTATCTGTATATTTTCCTTATATTGATCACTGTAGGTATACCAGCTATCTGTATATTTTCTTTATATTTATCACTGAAGGTATACCAGATATCTGTATATTTTCTTTATATTTATCACTGCAAGGATCTTTATGGAGCACTGAAAGTATGCTACTGGGATTTTAAAATAAGATAGTAGGATCTGCTGTTGGTGATTTACCAGTATCCCTCGTTGGGGTATGGTATATCAATCTTAAAATTTCTCTCTGTTAAAGATGTGAAATCTTGCACTCTTTCATCAAAACAGTGACTTGCTAATTTTGTGGAGACTATGCTGCGGTGGTACAGCGGTAGCATTGTTACCTCACAGCAAGAGGTTCTCCTGTTCGATTCTGGGCTGGGCTTGGGAGTGCCTTCTGTGTGGAGTCTGCATGTCCTCCCCGCGGTTGGGTAGCATTCGAAAGATATGCATGCGTAAATGGGTGTGCCTTCGTTGAAGGTTAAGCATCGAGCTGGCACCTCGGCGTTTCGTAAAATTCTACTGCCAATCATTAGTGGACCGGAGTTCAGCTGTGGCAACCCCTTATCGGGAAAAGCTGAAAGACAAACAACTTGATTTTCTAAGTCAGACCTAACAATACATTAGTTTCATATTTATTCACAGCCTTCTGTCTAAATTGCCTCATGTTACGTCTTTTATGAATGTCAAATTCTTTGTAAAAATATTGAGGGCCATAGTTTGCAGTCATTTTTAGACTCTGAATTAATTTGCTCTTGCACCTTTGCCAGGTACAGACCAGTGTATATGGGGCAGGCCTAGGAAACATCTGATGTGGTGACAGGGGAGTGTGGAAGGCCTGAAATGCATCTGAAGTGGAGACAGGGGAGTGGGGCAGGCGTCAAATACATCTGAAGTGATGACAGGGGAGTGGAGCAGGCCTAGAATACATCTGAAGGGGTGACAGGAAAGTGGGAGAGGCCTAGAATATATCCAAAGTGGTGACGGGAGTGGGGCAGGCCTGAATACATCTGAAGTGGTGACAGGGGAGAGGACCAGGCCTGCAATACATCTGAAGTGGTGAAAGGGTGGTGGACCAGGCCTAGAATACAGCTGAAGTGGTGACAGGAGAGTGGGGCAGTACGAGAATACATCTGAAGTGGTGACAGGAGAGTGGGGCATGCCTAGAATACATCTGAAGTGGTGGCAAGAGAGAGTGGGCTAGGCCTGAAATACATTAGAAGTGGTGACAGGGGAGTGCATCAGGCCTGAAGTACATCTGAAGTGGTGACAGGGGAGTGGGGCAGGCATAGAATGCATCTAAAGAGGTGTCCGGGGAGCAGGACAGGCCTAGAACACATCTGAAGAGGTATCAGGAGAGTGGGGCAGGCCTAGAATACATCTGAAGTAGTGACAGGGGAGTGGGACAGGCCTAAAACACATCAGTAATGGTGACAGGGGACTGGGACAGACTTAGAATATATCTGAAATGGTGATAGGGGAGTGAAGCACACATGGTTATTGAAGTAATTGTGTACATACTAGTTTATATATTCAGTCCTATTGCTTAGATACATAGTGATGTCCTTCCATCACTGTTGCAATATCTTTTACAGTAGGGATTTCCTGTCAAGGGCAGCCAGACATCTGGCCAGTATACCAAAGCCTTTGTGTTGCTTTACGGTATGTTGTACATCACATGTGTGCTCCCTACATATAGCGTAGGCCATAAAAGTGACGTCCATTTGTACCATCCTCAGAAGTTCTTTGCCACCAGTCTGAACGGCATCTTTTGATCATTGGTCTGAATGCTCGAGTCATTGCTGGTTCAGCAAGCCATTTCAGATAAGTGCCCTGTTGGAGTTTTTGCTCGTAACCAGTAATTAAGGTGCGTGAATGTGCAGCCATTAAAGGCCAAATAACCAAAAAAGGGCTCATGTAGTGTAGAAGTTGAAAATAATTCAGCAGTTCTAAATATCTCAAGTAAAAGGATAAATATCGCTAATAAATGGGCAGGCAGAAAATATTTATTATGAACCAAAAATACAACAAACCGAAAACCTGTTTTTTTTTTGCTGGCTGTCTCTTTATTGGTGATATTTATCCTTTTACTTGAAGTCTTTGAAAATGTTGTTTTATTTTCAACCAAGGATATCTTTATTCAAAAACAACAGTTTAACACTTTTGTCTTGTTCAAAGACTTCATCAGAACTGTTGAATGTCATATTCAAAACCATTAAATAATCATAGTTCACAAATCACATGTTAAAATCAACCAATAATAAACTTACATCAATAAATCTGAATTTAAATGACTGATTACAATAGTCAAGCTGGCAACACTCAAAAAACATGTAAAAAATTGTTAAAATTGTAATGTCCCTCAAAGTAAAAAACAAATAAACTGAAAAATGTTATGTTGAAATTGTTGTTGTATAAAACATATAAATAGCCACCCTAACCCAAATCACCCTTAAAGACTTCTAAGCTCGAGTAGGGGGTAAACAGAACAACTATCATTGAGACCTGGAGATCGTACTGCATTGAGCCTCAAAATCCAAATTAACTCCTTCCTACTCAGGTGCTTATCAATATAGAATCCCCTTGTGTCCCTTTTCACATAATCTAAAGCCACAAACTTAAAGCTGTGCCCTGGATGCAGAACCACATGTTGGAATAATGCATTAAAAGTTCTAGCCTTCGCTATATCATTAGAAGGTTTGTATATTCTATCCTTTCATTTCTGCAAGGTTTTACCAAAATAAAATACATCACACTGTTGGCACAAAGCACTGTACACCACCCTCATAGAATCACAGTTGAAATACCTGTGTATATTAAATTTCCTATTATGAATGGAAAAGTGCTCACAAGTGTTTATATAGGAACAATGGAAACAATGGTTACATTTGAACATACCCCTAGGTCTGTTGTCACTACCATCCTCATAACTCATTTCTAATAAATTCTTAAAACTTTTGAAATGCCACCTTGAAACGATCACTCAATTTCGCTCTGATGTTATCCATACCTAAAATAACCGACCAGTGCCCCCGATCACATCCAGTACTTCATAAATATGGGGTGAATAAGTGACTATCAAGCAACATTCATAAAAAACATCATTTGCACCTACCCCGTCAATGGCATCCTGCCCATCAGTCGTACCAACCGCCGATGTTGAAGCAGGTTTAGGCAATAATAGATTGAAAATCCCTTTGTTTTTTTTACTACAAACCTCCACCTTCAGGTTGTCCAAAAGACCATTCTGGGCCTGTCTCGTTTAAACACCTTTCTGAAGGTCCCTACCTTTTGGATGTTATCTCTTCAGACTTTGTTCCTTCTGCTGCTTCTTCAGGCTTTTCTAGTGTCCTTGGACCTCAAGGATGCTTATCTTCATATAGGTATTCATCCCCTTTTCAGGAAATGTTTACATTTCTCTGTTGGTTCCTGGCATTTTCAATTCTCTGCTTTGCCCTTTGACCTTTCTACTTTCCCAAGGCTATTCACCAAATGCCTCACTCCTGTTATTGTTTTTCGTAGGCTAAGGGGGGATACAAAGCTTTCCCTACCTAAACGATCTCTTGCTTCAGGCATCCTCTCTAAAGATTCTATTGCAGCATCTTCACTTTGATATTTCCCTCCTACAAAGCCTGGAGTTCATTATAAATTTCCAAACGTCCTTCCCGACTCCTTCACAGGATCATGTATTGCAGAGGTGCAGGATCCAGAGAATTCCATTGGTGGCATCCCTGACTCCTCCCAAGGCCTTGACTCTCATTTTCTTCTTTCAATCCCTTCTTCCTCTGGTATTAATCACAGCAGGGAAGTTTCTGAGTTTCCTATACTCCTTTTTAAAAAACTCCACATGAGAATACTTCAGTAGTTTCTAAACTCAGTTTGGCTTCAGAATTCACATCCTCTGAACTTCTTAGGCCCTCTTTTCCATTCTTCAAGTTGGAATTTCAATGGTAGATTCAGCAGGTAACTCTTAATCCAGAGATCATCTTTCAACCCTCTGTTCTTTCTCAGGAGTTGTTCATAGACACTTCAGATGTGGGATGGGGGAGCATCCTTTAGCTTTCTAAAGGTGCTAGGTCCTTGGTCACCTCAACAAAGGAAAGACCACATCAATGTCAAGGAAATGAGAGCTTTTCTGCTGTCTCTTCAGCCTTTTCATACTCTCTTCTCCCCAGAGCCTCTCAGGGTGTTTACAGACAATACCACTGTGATGCTGTATATCAATAAGCAAAGGGGATGAGATCTTACCTCCTTTGCAGGCTGGCTGTTCTAGTGTGGGAACTAGCTATCCAGTGCTGGGTGACTCTTCAGGCTGTTTATATTCCCTCAGATCAGAACATTGTGGCAGATACTGTGAGCAGTACATAACACAATCCCATGAGTGGATGCTGCACAGGGATGTGTTTCTGGACATTGTTCACCAGTGGGTACTACTCAAGTAGATATTTTTGCCTCCCCCTTGCACAGAAAACTTCTTCTTTTTTGTGCCAGTGTCCCAGGTCCTCTGATCTGGAATGTGGATGCCCTCTCTTTTTCTTGGAAGAGGATGTTTCTTTATGCCTTCCCTCCCCTTCTCATCCCAAAGGTCCTATTGAAAACACAACAGGATGCTCCCAAAATCTTGCTGGTGACTCCCTTTTGGCCCAGATAGTTTTGATTCCATCTTCTTTTGCTTTTAGCCAAGGGCAGTTATCACAAGTTACATCGTAGGGTAGATTTACTCACACAAAGTAAGGTATCTCTCATCCATCCTCACCTATCCACTCTTCAGTTGACACTGTGGGTGATTGATTCCATACAGACACCTTTTTCTGAGGACATGCTTAGGGTCCTGCAGGAGGCTAGGAAGCCCACAAATAGGAAATCTTACTTATCCAAAAGGAAGAGGTTCTCTATTTGGTGTCTTTCTCATGACTTGGATCCATTTTCCGTTGATGTTCTTTTGGTTCTATCTTATCTATGTTAACTGCTGAAGGCTGACTTTTCTTATTCTTCTGTTAAGGCCCACTTATCAACTATCTCTGCTTGTCTGCCTTCATCACCTCCTTTAGCTTCTAGATTTGAGGCTAAGCAATTTCTTAAAGGCACCCTTTATATCTTCCAGGATGCCTGCCCTTTATCCCTGGGATCTTAATTTTGTTTTAAAAAAATTGACCCCGGCTCCTTTTGGGCCTGTAGGTTAATCTTCCTTACAGCATTTGTCTTGGAAGACTGTACTTTTGTTGGCCCTTACTTCTGCCAGACGGGTGTCTGAGCTTCAAGCCCTTATGGCTTGTCCTCTTTTTTTAGTTTTCCATAAGGACAGGGTGTCCCTTTGTATTACTCCTTCTTTTATGCACAAGGTCTAATTATTTGCCCACTTTTTCCCTTCTCCACAATCTGCCAGTGAGAAGGTGCTGCACACGTTAGATTTTATTTGGATAAGAGTAAGACTTTTTCTAAATCTGATCAGCTCTTTGATTACTTTCATCCTCAATCCCTAGGTTTGGCTGTTTCCATGCAAACTATTTCTTCTTGGCTTTACCGTTTATTTTGTTATGCTTTCAATGGCAAGACCCTTTCATTTCCTGTTAAGGCTCATTCTGCTAGGGCTGTGGCTTCTTCTGCTGCTTTTTTCAAGGGTTTGGATACTAACTCTATTCTTAATGCAGCTACCTGGTCATCTGAGCATACATTTACCAAGCACTGTAAGATGGATCTGATTTCCACAGCTATAGCTGGCCTTACTAGAGCCACTCTCTGTGGGTTCCTGGAAAACTCTTCTGGTCCATTCTCCTCTCTGTCTCCTTCCTGAGCTTTGCCACTCTCCCTATTGTAAAGATACTGCAACAGTGAAATGGAAGGACATACTACAGTTGTGTAAGATCTTACTGTAGCGGTAGATATCCTTCTCTTCACTGTTGCAGTATTCACTCCCTCCCTCCTTCCCTCTGGTTCTTTTCTCTTCTGGATGTACTGGTTGCATCTTTTTTCCTTGGACTGGCGTTCCTACTGGGGCTCTTATCTGAGGATGGTATGTCCGGACGTCATGTTTATGCCCTACACTATATGTGGGAGCATATGTATGAAGTACAGCATACCATAAAATAATCTAAAGGCTTTGGTATACTGACCAGACATCAGGCCATCCTTGGCAGAGGATCCCTAGTGTGAAGAATACTGCAACAGTGAAAAGAAGTACATCTACCATTATGGTAAGATCTTACACGACTGTACGTTTTTGGTAGGTATATCTCATGCTTCTGTTTGCAGACTTTTCTGCAAGTACATCCATTAAGCTGAGCATGGATTTTGAAATAGATTTAAGGGTGTCTGGAGCATACTGCAGATGTCATCTGTGCAATGAAAATCATACTCTTTCTTGTACAACACTGGTTAGGTGGGCAAGTGAACAGCAGAGGATTACAAGGATTGTTTTGGAGGCAAGGAAGTGACAAACCTTCAGCAAGTTAAATTAAATTTAATTTGATTGTACATGCCTTTATAGTGAGCAGGAGTATTAGATACAGAGGCATTAAATTCCAGTGATGTGGGTAGGTTGTGGGCCTATTGCCCCATTTCATTGATTTGAGGAGACAGCTCTGCCACTTTTTAGGTATAGCTCCATTTCTTTGTCTTTGTTCAGTAACACCATTGTTTTACAAACCTGCTAGGTACAGACTGCCTGGATCAAGATAAGGACAGGGATATGGATATAAACGGCACTACAAACAGGAGGAGATACACAATGTGTCAGCCTAGCTAGACAAGTGCCTTTGGCTTTCTGTGAGAAGGTGTGGAGTAGAATATGCTTTTCTGCAAGAGCTGTGGTGCAGATTTCACAATTCATTATTGCATGCAACATGATCTGCCACTACAAGCCAACAGTGTGAAAAACAGGCAGAATTGCAAACGTGCAGCTGTGATGACTATGGTAGACTTCTTTGGACCTCAGAGCTTGTTAGGTACAAAGGTTATTGAGGCAGAAGTTGGTTTTGTGTCACTCCTTGCTAAACACAGCTGGTCATTTGCAATAGGAGTACACATCCTGAAATTTATGAAAAAAATGTGGAGAGGATCAAGGTATTCTCAGGAAAATGACACGGAGTAACAGAGGCAGTCTGCATTGTAAGGGATGTTCTGGGACCTCATTATCAGAACGAAGATACTGCCAATTGTCAGAAAACACCATCCTGTGTGTATCTGGACCAAAGCACAGACATGGGCAATGACAAGCATTTGGTTGTCTCTGCTGGTTATCTAGATGAAAAGGCAGGCAAAACTGTATTTCTGTTCCTTCATATGCCAGAATGTGTGCCAGGAACTGGGAGAGTATTATTTGATACTTTAATGCCCACTCTGAAAAAAATTGACATTCCAGTTTCCAACATTGTGGGCTTTTCTTCGGACAATGCTGCCTCAATGGTTGGAAAACACAATTCTCATTTAAAGGAGGTGTAACTCATCATTATTTACATGAGGCGTCATTGCCTCCTGGCAGATCCATATAGTATGGCTAGTGTAAAGGCACTGTGATCACCAGTTGAAGAAATGTCAGATGTGTGCTGTCATTTCAGTTCCAGTACACAAAGACAACAAAAACTGCAAGAATTTGCTTTGTTCATAGTCCTACTAGATGAATGAGTTTTTGAAAGGTCACTAGCAGAATCCTGGACATGTGGCCAGCCCTAAATTAAAATTTTCTTGTTTGAAAATCCTTGATTATCTTAATTCAGACCACCTGCAGAGTCATGAATTGCATATGATTTTTTTGCTTCTCATGTATTCACTGGGTGCTTTACTTGAGTCCAGTATTCAACTTCAAAGCCAGAAAAGTCAGCTTCTGATACTGCATGCCACAGTTCATAAACTCCTGCAGCAGTATACTGGCACACTCCTGAGACCTGCAGCTACTGATACTGCATGCCACAGTTTATAAACTCTTGCAGCAGTATGCTGGCAGACTCATGAGACCTGCAGCTACTGATAATGCATTCCACTATACATAAACCCCCTGCAGCAGTATGCTGGCAGACTCCTGAGAGCTGCAGCTACTGATACTGCATGCCACGGTTCACAAACCCCTGCAGCAGTGTGCTGGCAGACTCCTGAGAGCTGCAGCTACTGATACTGCATGCCACAGTTCATAAACTCTTGCAGCAGTATGCTGGCAGACCCCTGAGACCTGCAGCTACTGATACTGCATGCCACAGTTCATAAACTCCTGCAGCAGTATACTGGCAGACTCCTGAGACCTGCAGCTACTGATACTGCATACCACAGTTCATAAACTCTTGCAGCAGTATGCTGGCAGACTCATGAGACCTGCAGCTACTGATAATACATTCCACTGTTCATAAACCCCTACTGATATTGCATGCCACAGTTCATAAACTCCTACAACAGTATACTGGCAGACCCATGAGACCTGCAGCTGCCATCTGACTTATCAAACACAGTGGTGTTTATGTGGTGACTGACAGTAGCTCTATTCTTCCAACAGTGAACTGCATATTTGCTATGAGGTGAAGCAGTACATGAATAGCCATTGCTGGGACAGTGATAGAACTTTGCATGAAAAAGGTACAGCTTTTATGCTGCACTGCTGCAGAAAATGCTTAGCAAGTTTCCCATGAAAGACTACATTTCTTATTAATCCTGCCAAAAAAATTGGACAGCTCTTCGGGACTTGTCAGGGATGTTGGTTTCTGTCTGGGTGTCTGTGGAAATGATGCCATGGCTGAACAATTACTTGATGAGTTTATCCAGTGTCAGATTGAGGACATGGGGAACCTGACAGGTCCAGTAAATGAGCCATTCTTCCACAGCTTCAGTAGGACCTTTGTGGTGATGAGAATCTACCACTTTTCAAGCAGTTGATGATGACTGCTTTGCTGGTCACGTTTAAATCAGAAGCTAAAAGAGCCTTTAGTACTGTATCATTCACACAGCATAAAAATGTTGAACTCTTTATTAGCCATATTCACTCTTACCTGATATAAAGTTCAACTTGATGTTTTTGGCAGAAAGCCCATTTCAACGAAGCACCATGGAAATGGTATATTTTCACACAGTATGAAAATATGATGTTCCACATTTTGACTGTTTGTTGCACATTGTAGGGTCTGTGTTCCACACTGGCCTCTTTAGAGGTTGAAACCTAAGGTTGCGTGTGTTAGGAAAACAACAATAAAAAATGCAAATCCAAATAAAAACTCCCAGGAACTTGAAGAAATTAAGTTTAATAAATAAGAAATCATAAGCTGAAAAAATAGAATCACATAAAATTGCACTTAGAAAAGTTTTGACTCTAATAAGAAAGGTATAGAGTTGTAAAGAATAGTATAGACTATATATGTTAGAACAGATGTTAGTGCAGTGTATATATTTTAGAATGGAGTATAGCATAGTGTATATATGTTAGAATGGAGGATAGTATAGTGTATATATGTTAAAATGGAGGATAGTGTAGTATGTATACATTAGAATGGGGTGAAGATCATGGAAGATGTGAGGTGTATGAGCAATAGAACAGTGATGTGGAAGGAATTATGGGTAGTGAATTGAGTATTACCATTTATTAGGCTGATGATGACATTATGGGTGATTTGAGAGAAATTAAAGGTGGATCTTAAAGTGGCTAGTGGGTATTGGCTGACTGAATGAATGGTTTAACTCTTGTTAGTTATTTCCTGTAATAAATCTAAAGTGAACATGTTGAAGAGTGTGTTCATCTAACCTGCCATTTGCGGTATTGCAACTCCTATCCCTAGCTATTTTTGATGCTTTTGATCTCTGGCAGTTAGTTCAGACAGCTAAAATTATGAGCTGTTAATGACCTGCTTTCTGTGCCCAGGGTGCAGGGTTTGATTCTTTCCAACTTCTTTTGTATACTGCGTTACTCTGAGCAAGTTACTTAAGCAGACAGTGGTCCCAGGTTGCCCCTGAATAAGGACAGTTCGTCCATCAGGTTTCTCCTCTCATCAAACAGATTACAATAAATAGAATGGCATCAAGCATCACTGTGTGAGTTCTTCCAGATGTTTCCGCACATAGTTCCTGAGTATCTGCCCTACCACTTTTCTATTTGCCTTCAGTGGTTTCCTGTTAGTCAGTCACATTACTGGGTCAGTTAATTTGGCTTCTTTCACAGCAGTGAAGCTGTGCTGTTTTTGGTTCTGATGCCCTTTATGAAGGCCTCAAACCTTTGTTTTCTGACCCCTTTCTTTGCATCCCTGCCAGTAACATTTGATTAACTGTTAAATACTTGCCTGAATTAATCCTTGTTCCTGTTTGTAAAAATGATGAGTAAACCTGTTTTCACATCATACAGTACTTTCACCATAGCAAGAGATCTGGTAGAGATTTCTAGGAGTTGTTTGATCAGGGTACTTTCTAGATTACTCTAACTGACATTCATTATGTTTCCCATGCCTTTCCATTCTGCAAGTCTTCTGGTTTCCTTTCTGTCCTATGGGTTGGTATTCCCATCTATCCAGCCATCATCCCTCCCTGCACACTTTCTGATTATTCCAATACTTTAGCTTTGTCTCTTTTCTACTTTTGTGTATGCTGAAACACACCTACTTGTTTAGTACCTCAGTGTCATTTCATCTCATCTCTTTCATTCATTCTTGATCTCTCTGTTTAACTCTTGGTTTTTCTTCTTTCTCTCTAAAAGGTATCTGAAACATCTGCTTCCTCCTTACTTTATTCTTCAGATTAATTTAACTTCATATTGTTGAAGCAATAATATCAAGGTAGGCATTCTATGTAGCTTTTCTGTTTTTTAACATATGACTTTTTGGCTTGTAATTTCTAAATAAATCTGAGACAAAAGCAGGAGTCAAAGCTCAGTATAATCTTCTTTTCAGTCATATTAATAATAAGGAATCAGTATTTACCGCAGACAAATGCAGAGTTTATTGAGCTGCTGCTTATCTTTTTCATGTTTGGTATTGTTATGTTAATGCAAATAATTGGTATAGAAAACAGATACATCCAGCAGACTTAGCATGGTCTGTGACTGAATCGGCGGCCCATTCTAAGGACTGGCACATCACTTTGTGTTACTGGCTTTCATTGTGGCCTATTGCCAGATCTAGAGAGACTGAATAATTGGCCTGCTTGCAGTAACAAAGCAGCAGAATGGTTTCATCAGTGTAATCACCAAATCTTAATGTCATCGTTCTTTCTTCATGTGACATGATTACAGTTATGGCTGCTTGTTGCAATCTTCGGTGGAGTTATTTAATTTCTTCTGCCCTGCCTCAGTGTTGTTTAGACATGCATATTTGTGCACGCGCAGACACACACACACACACACACACACACACACACACACACACACACACACACACACACACACACACACACACACACACACACACACACACTCACTTTCTCTGGTGACATAGTGGCATGGCTGAAATTAGCAATGTAGCTCAGTCTCCATGGTAACAGGCATGCTATGATATTTATACAGTGGATACAAGAGCAGCTGTGCTTCATTACAAGAGCATAATGATTAAAAAAATGTAACATTTCTGAAACTAAATTCTGTCCTTCATCTGTCCATTGGACTTTTTTGGTTCAGGTACTCATACCTGGGGGTTTTCAGCACAACTTCTCATTCTGTGTTGCTGTCTTGCAGTTGGAAATGCTGCAGATGTCAGGTGTTTTTAATAGCTTTAGCCATTGCTGAAAATTTTCGGGCAAATATTGCTAGAGGCAAGGAGCTGAAATAGCGACAAGAGATCACATGATGTAACATGTGGTATAACAAAGATGTATTTAGTGTTTGATACTCCAGTGTGAATATTTCCATTTTTTTCTGCTTGTTTCCATTAATTTGCTTGGTACTCTGTGTTAAAATACCATTTAACTTTATGGATCATTTGAAATTTTATGAGGGTGAATTATTATTATTATTTTTTGTTTTCTTTTTTTAAACACCTTTATAAAATTATCACTTAAGACATAGGTACACATACACACATTAACAGAAAACAAAACAAACCATATCAATATTTTTTTCTTTTGCCTACATTATACGTTAAATATATGTTTTCTTTCTTTACAGCAACTCTCATTTAGTCCATTACATAAATTGAGCAATTCCTGCCTTCCCTTAAACCTCACTCCTCCTCCTCCTGAATATTATTTTGCACGTATTGTTCCCACAAATTCCCATTATTTTTATGTAATTTGCTCCGCATCTTTCCTAAAGATCCTATTTCCATTTTTTTTCTCTTTTACAATATTCAGTACTTTAAAAACACAGGAGTAGATTTTGATTGACTTTTTCTACAAATTTCTTTTTTTGGATTTAGTACGTTTAGGAAAATCAGATCCTGTGCCCCTGCTCCTTAGTTACAGATAATTGCTCACCCAATATTTCTGACCGAGTACTCTGTAGGGAAATTTAAAATCTTCCAACTCATTATAGTTCTAAAGAAACATGCTCCCAGTTACTCAGAGAAGGATTATTACAGAGAATATAAGAATTAAAGTATGTATATTAAGTCTTGTATCAGAAACAGAGCTGACATTTTAAAATAAGAATTTAATAATCTAGGTCTATCACCTCAGAACAGGTGATAGTGCATTAAATGATAATATAGGACTGGCAAAAAATTGTAGTGACAGGAAACAGTAAAATCAGAAGCAAACTATGTCATTAGGATGGAAATTGCTTTTTGTTTCCAGATGTTGTAGGTTCTTCATTAATTCATATACTGCCTTATCCTTAACATTTACTAGGAATTCATACTGCTCAATTTTTTTTACCAAAATATGTGGGAGGATATGTGACAAATAGGGAAAATGTGTGATGCATGAATTAACTTAACACTGGAAGTGCAAAACACAATGAGATCAAGTGCAGCAATGGTTTAAAGATTATACTGCTAAGTTTCTGTGCCCATTGTGAAGATTTGCAATCTCAGTGTAGCACAGAGTCTTTCTAAAGGCCATATAAACAATGTACATTATAATGTGCGATATGTGAGAGCTATGTAGGAATTCATTCTTTGGTGACAAGATGGACCCAAGATCAACAGAACTTAGAATCTGAAACAGGATTTCATGATGTGGTCAGCAGAGGGCAGCATACATACTTGGATATCTTCTGCACAGACATGCTGATTTTATTTATCATAAGGCAACTGGCATACCTGAAAATGCAGTGAAAATTGAATGTACGTTTGTTAAGAAAATACATGTTAAGTTAACAGCTAACCCATTTATTTGTATGTCTTTGTGAATATTGTAACTTGCAGGCTCTCTGTAGATACTCATGTTTGTTTGTTTTTATGCGTTCCATCAGCTGGTAGTAAATCAGTTCACTGCCTATAGAAATAATTTAACTTCCTCATGCTTATCTGATGATTTTCTTTGTTATGAAGCCTGCTTGTTACTATGTTTATATTCATACATACATGTCTGTATCTATATCTATACAAATATGCCTGTATTTCTATATGCATTTGCATTTGCAATTGTCTGTGCACATATATGTTATAGGAGAGCTAGAGATAAAGATACATGTATTCAGTTATCTTCAGCAGGTGCATAGACAGGACCAGCCAAAATTTAGCTAAAAATATGAAATAAATATATATATCTTACTTTTTTATTTCACAACATCTTTTGGGTTTCTAATACCATGATGGGAATGGACCCCATTCCTAAGTCAAAGTACAATTAAAGTTCATGAAATTAGTATTATTTCAATGTTTGATGTCAGCCAAAAGTGTACTTCGCAGCACCTGCAATGTGCCCAGTATTGACTCCTTCTGCAGTTTGTACGGGGTTACATCTATTGGTAGCATATCTAAATACAACTGTAACAACAGTAAACCAAGCTGGAAAGCACAAACTAGTGACTTTGAAAATGAAAAAACCAGGATCCAACCAAGAGACACACTGAGGCACAATGAGCTTTCTGAAGAAGTTCTCATCATTAAAAGTGGATGAAAGCACTAGTTCATTGTGCCTCAGTGTGTCTCTTGGTTGGATCCTGGTTTTTTTCATTTTCAAAATTAAATACAACTGTAGATTCTTTTTTATAAGACCCTTTGGTCCTACTACTATTGGAACTGGCTGGGTATCTTTCTTCCAGATTGCTCTCATTTCTCCTACAGGTCCTGATATTTTATGACTTTGTGTCTCTCTGTACGCAAGACACTAGGGTCACTGGGTATAGCGATTTCAATGATCAATGCTACTTTTGTCTTCTTTTCTTGGACCACTATATCTGGTTACCTAGCATCTATGTTTTGAACTGTTGGTAATGAGTGATCCCATGTGATATAAACTTCATCATCTTCTATGATGCTCTGTGGCTCATGTTTTCTGTGTTTTTCAGCCAGTTAAATACCATATTATACCATGACCCCCCCCAAAACGTGCACGCTGATTGGCCAGCATGCACATTGTAAATCGAGTTATACTAATGGAAAAAGGTCCTGTCGCCCGGACTTTTTTCCATTAGTATAACTCTACTTTTAAAACACTGTCTCGCTATGTTAAATGGGTTTAACATAGCGAGACAGCTTTAAAATAAGCAACGGAGATCTCCGTTGCTTATTTTAAAGCTGTCTCGCTATGCTAAACCCATTTAACATGGCGAGACAGGTTTAAAAACGGAGAAAGCAAGATCTCCGTTGCTTTTATGTTCGCTATGTTAAATGGGTTTAACATAGCGAGACAGTTTAAAATAAGCAACGGACATCTCCGTTGCTTATTTTGAACTGTCTCGCTATGTTAAACCCATTTAACATAGCTAAACAGTAAAAAAGCAACAGAGATCTTGCTTTCTCCATTGCTTTTGCCCACAGCTCTGATGTACTGTGCAGGCGCACAGTACATCAGAACTTCCGCGGATGCCAGACATCTGCGGAAGGGCAGTAAACAGGCATTATACTATGCCATTATTTAAGAAAAGTGATAGTTTCTTTTCTTAAATAATGTCATGGTATAATAGCAATAACCCACTTCTGGGTGTGGGTAATGCTGTATTTACCCACGGTTGGCTTTGTTTGGTCTCTCGGGCTTCGCCCTCGGGACCAAACCACGCCAACCGTGGGTAAATCCAGCACTACCCACACCCAGAAGTGGGTTGTTGCTATAATATTTGCACAATCCCCAATGCAACAGTCTTGCCACATTATTATGCCTTTCAGTATAAAGTCCTTATTTGTATCTATAATACTGTCTGATTCTGCAGCAGTTGTTCTACACTGTATGTTCTACACTTCATCATCTGACCTTCCTACTGTAATTCATACAGTCTTCTCCTTCAGATTAGTGCGTATCTATGGCTTCCCAACACAGGACTTGTTCACCTGCAGCTGCCTGGGGTTTAAGATCTCTGACACATTTCACTGATTCTGTGGAGCTTGCCCTGGTGATCTATTAAACAACAAGTCATATAAAAGAATAGGAACAGGAAATATACACCGGGCCTGGCACCCATGTCCCTTATAGAGACAGAGGTAGCTTATAAATGACTGGCCCTCAGTGTCCTATTTGGATACAGGATGTCATTACTCTTTTCAAGAACACTTAGCTAGGTGCAAAAAGGCCCCCTCCCCCAGGTTGTTAACCTAGTAACAATCTATGAAGTTGTGAATTTATGGTGGAACAGGTGGATTCTGTAATGACTGAGGTGATAGTAATGCAATGGATGAGTGTTTAATGATGTTCATTAATATAATGGGCAGGAACACATAGAGATCTTTTAAATATATTTGGAATGTAAAACAGTGGGGGGTACAAAGTCTCATAGTTCTACCAGGCATATTAAGCTCTTTCACCTTACAAACCTTCTTTGGTTTTGCTACTATTACAGTCATTCTTTTCACCCTTTTTCTAGAGGAGGTTTAGGGGTGCTGCTTCTGAGATACAGTTATATGGTGCTGAAGGAGATATGTAATCTGCTACAAAACTTAAACTCTGACTTTGAGGTTAAGAAATGCTGTTTATGAAAGTGGAATCCTAGGTATTCATTTCTACAGGGTGCATTTGAAAAACTTTAACAGCTTACAGTATGATATCTGGATATGCATCTGGAGTGTCTGATTCTACATATCACTGCAAGAGTCTGAAGTTATAGGGGTACTATATTTACAAAAGTCTATATCAGAAGATTCTTGCAGGGGTGTAATATATGCAAACTGAAAATACTGTATATTCAAAGAGAGTGTCCAAAGTACAGCGATAAGGACTATATCCCATAGGATTACAGAAAAGTTAAATATTGATGTTCTTCGTGTTTCACTGTTTCAGTCATCACACTTGAGTTATCTGCCTGCAGGTAGCCCTCAGTCAGCCCAAATACCAGAGGCAGTATTTCTGCGTCGGTTGCTGTCGCTCCAGGACTGATGTCAGCTTGTCAGGGGTATAAAAACAGGCAGCTGACGCCATTACATCAGTGTATGTAGGTAAGTTACAACCCGGTGGCTTCTGAGAGCACTGCAGCCACCAGACCCCATTTTTATAACTTCCTTGTCCTTAACTCTTCACTCTTTTGGTGCTGTCCTGTATTTTAGAAGTGTAATTGTAGTAACCTTTTGTTATGGAATTTCCATATGCAGTGTTAATGCATTGGTATTTCTGTTTAAAGGGAATGGAATCTAGTGGCCCATTGTCACTTGTGTACTGCAGCAGTCAGTAAGCAGTCTGCCGGGGTGATATTTCACACCTATAAAATTTCAAAGTTTGTCATACAATTCAAACACATCACTGCACATAGACTTACTCTTCAGGAATACAGGACATGACGTTGCATGTGTAATGTTTTATTTCTGTAGGTATAGGTCTCAAACACTTAAGAGGCCAATGTGGAACACAGACCCTAACAATGTGTGACAAATGGTCAAAATGTGGAACACCCTATTTTCGCAATGTGCGAAACTTGCCATTGCCATGGAGCATGGTAGAATTGTAAAATTCAATAATTCACACTTCTCAGATCCAAAAACCTTTATTTGATAATCTGCAATACCATAACCACACCATAAGTAAATGAAATAGCACTTTACAAAAATAAAAATCACATTTACTACATTTTCTAAACAGACATTGCAATTCACACAAAGTTTAGACCAAGGTAAACAGCATCCTGTCATACGTCAGATGTAGACTTATTGTATGCTGCTGTGGCTTTCTTAGCAGCCTCTAAAACCTGTTTTGGCAGCTTAATATCACAGCAGTCCAGTTCTTCATTCATTTTGACTGCCAACAAAGAGTTCAGTGTTTTTGCACTCAGAGACTGACGCAGTTCAGTTTTCACTTTCCGCACCATACTAAATGCCCTTTCCGCTTGTGCATTAGAGTGTGGCAAGCAAAGTAAGCTCATCATCAGCTGCTTAAAGAGTGGCAGTTTCCCTTGAGTACAAAGGTCCCTTAGAAGGTGTGCCCAGTACTGTGACACACATGAGTGGGGCTCATTACTGGGCCTGTCAGATTCCCCATGTCCTTGATCTGATATTGGGTAAACTCGTCAATTAGTTGTTCAGCCTCAACATCATTTTCGCATACACCAGGACGGAAGCCAACATCTCTGACAAGTCCTGAAGAAATGTCCAATTTTTTGGCTGGATTAATAAGTAATGCAGCATCTTTCAGTAAGTCATCCTGCATGGGAAAAATTTTCAGCATTTTCTGCAGCACTGCAGCATAAAAAGCTGCAACTTTTTTATACAAGTTAAATTCAATGACAGTGCAGGCAATATCCTCCTCATGGCTGTTCATGTACTGCTTGACTTCATAGCCAATACGCAGTTCACCATTTGGTAGAACATAGCTACTGTCAGTCAACACTGACACATCACTGTGTTTGATTAGTCTGACAGCAGCTGCAGGTCTGAGGAGTCTGCCAGTGTACTGCTGCAGCAGTTTATGCACAGTGGCATGCAGTGTCAGTAGCTGACTTTCTGTGCTCTGAAGCTGTATGTTGAACTCCAATAAGGGTTTCAGTGCATACTTAAGAAACATAAAAATCAAATGCACTTCATGACTCTGCAGGTTTTTAGAAACTAAGTCAATCTTAGCAGACCTTGGCTCTGCAGACAGAAAATATGAATTTAGAGCTGGCCACATGTCCAGGGTTCTGTTAATAACATTACCAAGACTGAGCCATCTTGTAGGTGCATGTCTAATGATCTTGAGGGGATCAGTATCTGTGAACAAAGCAAATTACTGCAGTTTTTGTTGTCTTTGTGCACTGGACATGAAATGGCAGTACACATCTGATATAAGTTCTTCAACTGGTGAATGTAGTGCTTTTACAGCAGCCTTACTGCAGAGATCTGCCAAGTGGCAGAGACACCCCATGTTTATAATTGTGGGCTTCAACTCCTTTAAATGAGACAGCATAGAATTGTGTTTTCCAGTCATTGAGGTGGCAGCATTGTCTGAAGAAAAGCCCACAATGTTGGAAACTGGAATGTTAAATTTTGTCAGAGTGGGCATTAAAGAATCAAACATTGCTTGTCCAGTTCCTGGCACACATTCTGGCATATGAAGGAACCTTATCACATTTTTGCTTGCCTTTTCATCAAGGTAACCAACAAGAATGACTAACAGTTTGTCATCTCCCATGTCTGTGCTTTGGTCCATATACACACAGAATGGTGATTTCTGGCAGGCTGCTGCAGCATCATTTTGGTAATGAGGCCCTAGAACATGCCATGCAATGCATGCTGCCTTCGTTGCTCCACATGTCATTTTACGGAGAACATCTTGGTCCTCTCCACACTTCTTCATAAATTTCAGGATGTGTTCTACTGCTGCAAATGATAAGTTATGTTTAGCAAGGTGAGACACAAAACCAACCTCTGCCTCAACCACCTTTGTACTTGCTAAACTCTGAGGTCCAAAGAAATCCACCATAGATCTTCCAGCTGCATGCTTGCAATTCTGCCTGTGTTCCTCACTGTTGGCATGTCATTGCAGATCATGTCGGCCCCCGTGATGGATTGTGAAATCTGTGTTACAAGTCTTGCAGAAGGCAAATTTCACTCCGTGCCTACTCATAGAAAGCCAGTCAAAGGCACTTGCCCAACTTGGCTGAAACATTGTGTATCTTCTTTTCTTTGGGGTGCGATCTGTATCTACATCCCTGTCCTCACTGTAATCTGGGTAGACTGTACCTAGCAGGTTTGTAAAACAATGGTGTTAACCAATGAAACAAATGAGGCTATAGTGCAGAAAGGAAAATTAGAAAATGTCCTCAATAGCAAAGATACAAGACAATAGGGACATAACCTACCCATATCACTGGAAGTTTCCTGACTTTGCACCCTCTTCTCTTGCTCATCTCTGCTCCTTTTGTTTACTATAAAGGCCTGCATGCTTCACTTCCTTGCTTCAACGACACTTTCAATCCTCTGGTGCTCACTTGCCCACCTAACCAGTGTTGCAGAAGGGAACAGTGACTTTCATGACATTCAGTACTCAAAGCACCCTTGATTATATCTCAAAATCCATGCCAAGGATAAACACATCCAGCGTAACAAAGGCAGTTGCAACATACATCATGACAATACTACTTGCATTTTACATTCACCACTTTAGATGTGTTCTACCCTGTCCTACAGCCAGGTGTGGGCCTGGCAAAGATGCCTAAAAAAGGTACTTAAAACCAGGGCCCTCTGTACTTTTACTGCGATTTAAGACATCATGCCATAGAACAGTTAAGACCAATGAATGCAAGATCAAGTTACACAAAGTTCTACCAAAAACAAAACTGGATACTTTAAAGCATCTCATTACTATAACTCAGTTCTAACATCCATCCTGACATACCTCTCAACCTCTTAGTGCAAGAAAACTGGACAAAGCCCAACATAATAGAGGGACAAGCAGCACAGAGGCTTTAAAAATTGCTCTCATAAACTTAGAAAGTTGCTAGAACAGGAAATGGCTTGGCATACAGTTTTGCCAAAACAAAACAGCAATTACTTTCAGATATGTACTATGGGACAAATAGCAGAAACATACAAACACTTTAAATGTTGCTCTTATAAACCTAGAAAGAGGCTAGAACAGGACCAGGACCTGTCCTGGCATACAGTTTCTTCCAAAAAAAAAAAAAAAAAAAAGGCAATTTTCAGACATACTAGGGGGACAAGCAGCAGAAACTGACACTTAGTAAATATTGCGGTTTTAAACTTAGAAAGTTGCTAGAATAACAGGATCTGTGTGCTAGTGTACCTTTTCTGAAGGGAAATATTTGCAGCTAAAACCTTAAAACACTTAGCTGTGCTCTGCCTGTATACACAGTACCACATCAGCTCAATACAATCCAATGACTCCAGCACAAATAATCCATGGCACAAAGTTTATCCTCCCGGTTGTTGAGCAGCAGAAAGATAAAACCTCAGCCTTCTGTTCTGCCACAGCAAACTGACTCCTCACTCCGAGTCTCCTCTCCTGGCAGGCAGGCTATCTTCCAACTCCACGTCCCATCTTCTCCCAAGATGTCTTTGATCTGCAGCCGCTCCTTCCTTCTTCCAGCCAGGTGTTCTTTCCAATCCCAGTTGAACATAAAAAGTAAAATCCCTGATTCCTGGAAGCCTTTTTCAAGCCATTATTTTGGTGTGAAAAGGCTTCCAGGAACATGATTGGCCTGTATTTGGGAGCTCTCATTGGCTCCCGTCCTCCTCAGACTCTCTACTTGATTGGCTCATAGACCGAGTTCACGATTGGCTGTAAATGCGGTCTCCGAGCCAATCAAAAACTGTGGAGCACAGCCAACGTGGAAGGGCAGCAGAGCTATGCATTGGTTTGTATACCGCAATGATGATTGGCAGTAATTGCAGTACACAAACCAATCAGAAGCCTTGTAACGGAACCACAGCTGTTCAGTGCAGAACAGCGGAACTGTGGCTTCGCTCTTCATTAAATACGGAGTGTTCTGCATAATCTGGAGCACTTGGATTCTCTGTCTGTAGGTGATGCCTCAGATAGACTTGTAGAAGGCAGCCAACTGTTTTGTACTGTGTTGCATAAATGTGCATTTCACAATCATTCTTAGCATAGTGTTTAACTTTAGTGTTATGTATATCATCAGAACTATGTTACTTCAATCACTATTCCTCTGAGCAACAGTGAACACTGTAGAGTAACACCTGATCATCACAGATAATTAAATAATACAAAACACCTCTGCAACTGTTTTGTACAAAGTTACAGCTACATTTCATGAGACTATAAGCCCCAACAAAGTATGGTCAGTATTCTATGATTAGGCATTCATTCACTATATAACATAATTTTTTTTATTGAACATGTCTTTGGTTGTACAGCACGATTCTTACTGTGCACTACTACCACGCAGAAAAGAGGATAAGATTTTTATGCGCAAACTTCATAATCTCATACAGTTCCATCGATATACATGCATTTTCACTTTGTCATATTTAGTATTTCACACCATTATCTGAAATAGCTATCACAGCTTATACACGGTACAGGGATCCATTAAATTAATTCATTTGCAGAAGCAAAAACCTGCCTAGCTGTTATGGCAACCAGAAGTAATAGATAGCTATGCCACAAAATTAAACTGTTCTGCCAGTCAAACAGAAGTATTCAGTGAGCTGGAAAACTACAGCTCTGTGCCATGGCAGCAGTTACTCTATACATTTTAGGTAGCAATCATCTCTAATGATTACTTTCTTTGGTGTGCAGAGCTCCATGGCAGAGACTTAGAATAACAGATACGTGTTTTAGCTCCTCTCAGAGTTTCAGTCATGTACTGCACACCATGTGTATTCATGATTATGGTTTAAATAACTTCACCATGAAAGCACTGGTTATAATGGACATTTTCTGAAACCCAAATTATTAAACACTGTAGAACAAAGACATGCATTGTAATAGTAATTTTGGTTTCTTCATTTACTTGGGTCTTTGATAAAGTTATGTTTAGGTGGTCATCATGGCCCATTTTCAGTAGTGATCAGTAATATTACAAAATAAATATAAATAATAAGAGTGGCACAGTGGTGCAGTGGCTATTTTTGTTGCCTCACAACAATAAGTTATTTGGTTTGATTATCAAATAGGGCACCTGCTGTGTGGAGTCTGCATGTCCTCCTGTGTTTGTGTGAGTTTCCTCTGGGTGCTGCAGTTTCCTCCCACATTCCAAAGACATGCAGTAGGTGGATTGGACATTCTAAATTGGCCATAGGTGTGAGTGTGCTTTGTGAGTGTGTGGTATGGAAGAAAAACCATGGCAGGGCTAGCCACCTGGAGGTGTGAACCTAGACTCTAGGTGTTTGTCAGTGTTGAAGTGACACCCTTACCCCATACGCAGCAATGGGAAAAAGGGGCTGTGGATGGATGCATGGAAATATAAATGATATTCCAGGGCAATAACACTGCTGAAGTAGGTTTAAAATTTTATATATGTATATATCTATATGTAAGTATCTAACATACGTGTATGCATTAACGAGCTGTAATAAAAAATTAGCCCTCTTGGCTTTCCACAATTAAATTCAAATGTATTTACACAGTTTAAGGTATTTTGTCTACAATGTTTACAGTCCTTTGAGGTAATGCTATCAGATTTACTTCACATAGGCTCAGTCTGTCTCACAGCTCTTCCAGTAAATGGGCTGTTTATTGTAGGTTGCAGCTGAAGGCCTCAGCTAGGACTTAATTCCAACTCCATACCTGGTCTTTTTTTAGGCCATTTCCACTGTAGGCCTGTACTGGACCATTCAACTCCATGAGCCACAGTGAATTCCTTCTCTGCCCCAAAGTGATTTTTCCAGTTCAGGAATTAACAGTTCTGACTCAGATGTCCTCTGTGGGCCTTTCCAAACCGACTCTTCAGTGGTTCTGTAACTACCTGTCTAAAAGATAACCCGTCAAATGTCTCTCTCCCTTCTCTCCTTTTCTCCTAGTTAAAATGGGTGTTCCTCAAGACTCTATTCTTGGTCCACTGCTCTTTAACATTTTCATCGATAACCTGTATGCCTCCTGTCAGGAAGCTTTTCTTATTCAGTCTGCAGATGACTCAACTGTCATTGGCTTATTTGACAGCCAGCCGCAACTACAATCCATGACACAGAAGTGTGGATACATCAAAACCAACTTTTACTTAATATCAAAAAGACTTAACCTCCATTTTTTCCAAAAGTCTCATAGGAATGCTAAAAGTAACTTCCAGATTACCTATTTAAACAATGCAACTATTGAAGTAGTTACCCATACCAAACTGCTTGGAGTCACCATAGATGACAACAAGTTTGATCTTCACATATAAAACTGTACAAAAATAACTCATCGAAAGCTAGGTCTACTGTATAGAGCAAAAATATTCCTTACTCATAGTAGAATCACCTTAGCTAACATTTCTCCTTTATTCTCTCTTCTCTATGACCTAATTATTTTGACTAACATCCATATCTCTCTTAAATCACAGCTGGAGCAATGTTTTAATGTTGTTGTTGTTGCTGTTGTTTGTCTTTCGGCTTTTCCCGGTTAGGGGGTCGCCACAGCGAAACTCAGGTCCGCTAATGATTGATAGTTGATTTTTACGTGACGAGTTACCAGCCCTGATGCACAACCTTCAACAAAGGTACGCCCATTCATGCACGTCTCTACACAGAAGACGCCCTAGCTGAGAATCGAACTGGACAGCGTCTTACTGTGAGAGGACAACGCATGCTTTAATAAGATAGCTACATTTTTCAGCTAACCTGTCACATAAAGCTCAGCACTGCTCTGCATTAAGTGCTCTCAACTGATCAGAACTCCCACATCAACTAGCCCATATTCAAATTATTCTAACCCACAAAGTAATATGTAACTCCTCTACCTGCCCTTCTATCTCCTCAGTACTTAATCACTGTCTCCCAAATCGTCATCTACACTCTCAAGCCTGCTTGAAATCTATAAACCTAAAAAAAGTATGAGGCAAAGTTTATACTCACACTGCATATCCAAACTGTGGAATTATATCCCAGATTCAATCAGAACTATATCTAGCTTCTACGTTTTTAAGTCCTCTCTTAAAGAATTTCATCCTAAGTCATGTCTATGCCCATGCACCTCACCTGTATGATCTATATTAACAAATAATTTACATTCATACTAACCAGACCTCTCATCATACTTTCTATACCTTTCAACAACCACTTTCTCACCACTCTTAGGGTGGACTTGTATCTTTTCATTTATATTTCCTAACATAGTAGACTATACTTCTAATATTTTTGTATATACTAATTGTGATATTTAAGCATAATTTTTTATTTTATTTATTTACTGATTTTTTTATTTTGGATCACTGGTTTCTCCTCATGCTTTATTGTATCCTATGTATTCCACTATCAAACTTATGTATATATGCTTTTTTTAAATTACATTTGTACTAGTTGTTTTGTTTGATGCTATTAGCTGTCTGGAGCTTTTCTACCTGGACTTCCGCTGTAAATGGGTATTAGCTGTCTGGAGCTCTTCTACCTGGGCTTCCGCTGAAAATGGGTATTTATTACCCAGTTGAACTGCCCTGGTAAGCAAATGTCAATAAAAAAATAAATAAACAACTTCCTTATCTGATGTTTCCAGGTTACAACCTTTTATAAAACACAAAGAAGCTGTTTTGTGTTTCATGTTTCTAGTATAACTATTCATCTGACTAATCTTTGTGAGAATTAAGACACGTCACATTTAAAGGCATATTCTTGTCTCACACATGGTATACCATTACATATGTGTGTGTGTGTGTGTGTGTGTGTGTGTGTGTGTGTGTGTGTGTGTGTGTGTGTGTGTGTGTGTGTGTGTGTGTGTGTGTGTGTGTGTGTGTGTGTGTGTGTGTGTGTGTATATATATATATATATATATATATATATATATATATATATATATATATAGATATGTATATATAGAGAGAGAGAGTACAATAAAACTATCCAAGTATATATATATATATATATATATATACACACATATATATATATATATATATATATATATATATATATATATATATATATATATGTGTGTGTGTGTGTGTGTGTGCGTGTGCTTGTATATGTGATCCTAAAACTAGTTACAGCACCACCTAGACCCAATCCAGTCACAAATAAACAAATAAGATCTCCTCATTTGATGGTCTCATAACTAGTATCCCTTTGAGCAGTAAAAGGTTCTACTAAGTCTTGTAAATCCATCTTGGTGACCACAACGTGTTGCTTCCCATTTTCTCTTACAAAGCACCCAAAGTATAGCCAATAACAATTATTTTTGATATCTTTTCCAGAAAAAAATAAGTAAATAAATAAAACTGCCTGATAGTAAGGCTGTTAAACTGCAGGAACTGATCCCTTACTGGAAATCTGAAATGAAGCACAAAGGTGTCACACCTCTAATTAGATTACCATTTAACAACACCACATGCATGGATGGTATGCATGGGAAAAGTCTGTACAGGTTGCAGAAAATGTCCATCTTCCTTTCAAAGAGTGCATTTTAGGCGCTTATTACTTTTTGTGCAAACTTGAGTACTTGAGTATGTCATCCTACAAAACAATAGTGATTTATCACCCAGCATTTGTAAGTTATTACAAGTGCAGTTTTAGCTACAGGTGCACAATATGAATATATTTTCTTATAGTAGCCTTGCTGTTGGCATATTAACTGCTTCAGAATATAAATCTGAAGTGTTGAGTATAAAAATGTAGCACAGCCATAAGGTAAGCTGAACATTCATAGCAAACATATATATTACTTAACTGAACATTACGTAATACCACTGTAATACCACCTATAGGTGACAAAATAAATTTGAAAGAATTTTAATATAAACCTAAGTATGCTTTTGTGTTACTATGACATCTGATCATCCTAAGTTCTTAGCTTTGGGGATCAAGCTTAATACCTGTTGGTCAAAGACGTGACTGATGCCCCAGGGATCATGCTGGAACTTAGAGATGCCGATGAACTCATCCAGTTACTTCTTGAAGGACTGGATTGATGGACTAAGTTTGAGAGTGTGACTCATACACTAAGTTGTCATGTTTCATTGTATGATGGATATATATTTTTTGAGGCTAAATATCTTTCTGAACACTATGACTTACTGGTATCCTAAGCAAAGGGTTTCATATGCTAAGGGATCTCAGGTCACTCAACCACAAGTGCCAGTATGACTCAGTGATAATCCACGTGGGTGTGAATGACCTGAGACATACCTCCCTGGCCTATATGAAGATAGACATGATGGATCTGTCTGAATATGTGTTGCAGGCTGCTATGAACTACTATTACATATTATTATATACTATTACTGTACTATACTGTACTATAGTATATACTATTAACACAGCATTTTACCCTCACCAAGAACAATGACACAATACAAACAGAAAATGATTGACTTCAATAATTGGCTTAGTTACTGGTGTCATTCCAAGAGGATCCACTGTTTGTCAGCCTGAGACAACATGTTTGACAGACCATTCTGCTTTGCCAGAGATGGTCTGCACCTGTCACTGCTAGGCTTTTGAATACTGGCCAAGGCATTAGCCGCCCCCATAGTGCCTTTTTTAGGCAGTGCCAAACCAACAGACCCACCAATGTAACAAATTTTTCTAATGCCAAACTAAAGGTACTACTGTTCAGTGATAGGGGTTTTAACAAGAAACTGCACTCCGTTGAAGCTGTCCTTGCCCTGGAGAATGCTGACATCTGGTGTAGTTACAGAGACATAGTTCAAGGCTGTGGAAAGCACCCCAGCAGTGCAAGGCTGCAGTGCCTATCATACCTTCAGACCACCCTCTGAAAAGGAAAAAATGAAAGCAGGAGGTGTTTCCATTTACATAAAAGCAATAACACCTCCAGATTGGCCGTGCAGGATGACTCACTTGAGCTATTCCATGTCCAGCTGACCAAAAGCAAAATCCACCTCCATGTCATTGCTAGCTACAGGTCTCCTGCCATGAACCATGAACCACAAAATCCACTCCACATACCTGAAGTTATTAGAATAACTTACCTTTCAGCCCAACATAATACTCATGGGTGCTATTAACTACCTCTCCATAAACTGAGAAACATATATGAACACAAACATGCAGGCTCAGAGATTCATGGACTTCAATGCAAATGCTGTGAAACAGCTAGACTGCACTCCCACCAGGGGCTCAAATATCTTTAAAATAGTGCTTACAAACATGGGGGAGTATGTCACTCCCCCCCCCCAGGTAATGTCCTTACTGGTAAGATCATAGAAAGTAAAAACAACAAGCGAAAGGCTGTCCAGCGCCAGCAGAGATTTCAGGTTTGTAATATGAACCAATGTTATTATTGTTATTATTGGTTCTTATTAAAAACCTTAAATCTCTGCTGGTGCTGGACAGCCTTTCTCTTGTTATTTTAAGATCATAAAAAGGTTGTCTTTGAAATAAATGTAATGGTAATACCCCCATCAAACCCTAAAATATTTTTCCAAAGCATGTTACCTCCTATTAAGTGATAGCATAGGTAATTTTAAAGCTCCCCCTAACCCTGAAGACATGGAAGCCTATGCAGAAGTATACGCAAATGCCTGTATAACCACTTAAACAACTACATAGAAATGCCAGTACGTAGCCGAACTAAACCCAGCTCTAGCCAGAAAAAGCAAGCCACCCTGGTGGTCCCCTGGCATAAATACACTATTCAACAGAAGGAAGAAATTCCTGTGTAGACGTAAGTAGGAGAGTGCACAAGTGCACAACAGAGAAAAACATCCCCCATTAGTCTCAGTAGGCAAATCAGGGAACTAGTTGTGTCTTCAAAAGCTAAATACAAGACTAAAATAGCCTGCCAAGCAAAGGATAACCACAAAGCATTTAGTTATGTTTGAAATCTTAAGGGAGGCACTCAACAGTTGGCTGCAGATGGCATTTCCTATACTCAGCCAGAAGAAACAACAAACCTACTGGCTGATAAATTCAGCTCAAATTTCACCACCTCATCACCTCCAGTCACTTCTCATAAAATACCCCCTGCCATTCCCTTGCCTGTTATCACAAAATAATAGGTTATCACTGCACCCTCTAAAGCTAGCAATGCGGCATCAGTGGGCCCTAATGGAATCCCCAGGTTGCCTGTTAGATAGCTTGAAACATGATCTAGCAGACCCACTCCGATTCTTCTTTAACCACAGTGTCCAGATAGGCTGTGTCCCAATAGAGTGGAGGACAGCAATAGTCATCCCTCTGTACAAGGGGGGACCACCAACTGACCCCGGAAACTGCTGACACATAAGTCTGACTAACCTCATATGCAAGGCTATGGAAAGGATAATCATGGATGTGATTAACAAAGACATAGGAATATCCAGACTCTAGACCCAATTCAATTTGGCTTCGTCAGTGGCAGGCCCTATCTACTCAATCAGGTGGACTTGTTTGAGAAGGTCCCCAAGACCATGAATGAGGGTAAAAGTGCATACCACCTACCTTGACCTGGCCAGGGCATTTGACCTAATACACCAGTCGGCTATTATAGATAAACCCATACAATTCGGCATAAACCTCTAAATCACTAGGTGGCTATCCAAATGGTTCACAGATAGGGCACATGTTGTTAGAGTGGGGGAATCCACATCCAGCAAGAGGCCATTCACCACTAGAATACTACAGGGCATAGTGTTGGGCCCCCCTGTTTAGAATATACTTGTCAGATGTCAAGGCAAATGTAGATGGCCTTTGGCTGACCAAGTTTGATGATGATTCCAAGTTGGGGAAAATCACTGACTCCCCAAATGATGTTGATATCCTACAGAAAGGTCTGACACAGACTAATTATTTGTGTCAGAGCCATGACCTCAAACTACATGCAAATAATAATGGGAAATCAAATTACCCTGCAAATTACAACATTGATAGCCCCAACTAACAATGGAACCTGTAGTAAGAGATCTGGGTACATAGATAGATAGTAACTTTGACCACCGTGTGTCCAGTATGGTGAGAAAATCCTTCTATGTGGCTCAGCTTATAAGTAAGGGTATGGCATCCAGATCTAAGGATGCCATAGTACCACTGTACTCAACCCTCATCAGACCAGTAATCGAGTACACTGCACCCTTTGGTATGTACCTCGCCAGGCAGCTGCATCTTTTGGAGTGTTCTCAGAGGATTCTCACCCAAAAAATACAGGGTATAACCAACATGTCATATGTAGACTGATTAAAAGCCCTATCACTGCATTCAGTTTCCTACCCATTACTGAGGGTGATCTGTATCTGACCTAATATGCAGTCTCTGTATTAGCCCTGATAGAAATGTTGCATATTCAGAAAACTAACTGCATGAAAGTTACCCACTCCAAAGATCTAAACCTGACCTCTGATGTGAATAGAACATGCTGGATAGACAGATATGTGTCACAGAGATTGCCCCTCTTCTGGAATAGGCTTCCTATTCAAGTGAAGCAGAGCCTTCCTCTGATCACCTTCAAATGCAATCTGGACTGATGGATGGGAAATCACAAATTCACTACTGGGGTGGCACCCCATGTCCCTTATGGACAGAGGCAGTCTGTAAAAATAGTCAAAAACCCACTTGGTGACCCTTGTCATCTTCCCCTAGGGATAGAAGATTGGGTAAAATCTGGATAAAATTGGCTAGGCTTGTAAGGGCTTTTGCCGAGTAATCTCCTGTGAACCTATGGGCCTATATCATAGGTTTAGAGGTAAGTACTAGGCTAGCTGTCCTTGTGTTCCATTTTAAGCCTAGCCAGTTTCCCCTTTTCTGCTTGAAATAACCTATACCATTTGTTTATAGATTGGCCTTACCAATCCCATGGTAGATAATTATATATTACTCCTAATGATAATAACTGTGATCATACCATAGATAATTTGAGGGGACCCATGCATTGGAAAAAACATTTGGGAGCTGCCTCTGTCTATTAGTAATACAGGGGGAAGTTCTGGGGTATATTTTCTGTTTCCTATCCATAGATCTAAGTTGCACTTGAAAATGGACAAGGATGAAGTTTGATTTATGTGGATGGGGAATCTGTTCCACAGCTGCAGCAGCTTCTTCTGTGAAATATACCTGTCCCTCCAAGCCATTCTGTTGATGTTGCAGAAGGGGTTTAGATCCCTAGACTGAGTATTTCTGATTCCATTTAACTTGGTGATGTTTAGTAAATCCATCAGTAATGGGTAGTAGGATGCCTTGTACACCAGATGCAGGTCACCTCTTAACGGTCTGACTGAGTATTGTGAGAGGGCTTTGAGTTGATCCATGTAGGACATATTGTTTAGGCCTTGTTTCCTTTTAGTAAGGTATCTCTATGGACATTTTAGTTGTTGTGTATGTCTGGACAGATACATGTCAAAAGGGACATTATGTTCAATGACTGACCTAATGAGGGACGAGTGAATAGGAAGTAATGGCATCCCTAGATCTAGAAACAATCCATTTGTTTATAAGCTGTGCAGTATAGAAGGACTTTCTTACAATAATAGGCACATTTTGGTCAAAAGTTAGGTTACTGTCTGTATAAGTTCCCACATCCCTATAACTGGATCAATTCTTAGGGGCATATTGTCAGTGTGATAGTTCCCTGGGGTAGATGACTTCCCAAAGGATACAGTAATGTTTTTAACACTTCGTTTCAGACCATGATTTTAATACCGGTTATTTATTTGAGGTCAACCTTCCTGCAGGATGGCTGAATAATTTGAAGATTCAAAGACTGCTCCGAGCTTGCAGTCATCTGCAAACTTAGTCAGCCAGAGCCCTTCAGTGTTGGCTTTTACTGCAGAAAGGTAGATGGAAGACAGGAAAAGTCACAGCACAGAATCCTGGGGGACTCCACTGGTGATTGTTGTCTTTGTGAAGGTAACTTCCCTTATTTTGATTATCTACATCCTATCTGTGATCCAGGTGGCAACCCAGCAGGTGACATAGAGGTTTATTCCTAGTTTATGTAGCTTTTCTACTATGCCTGTGTTGGGAATTTTGTCAAAACTTGTGGCCAGGTCGAGTTGTTTGGTGTATACCATTTTGCCTTCATACGTTGTTTTTTTTTTTAAATATTTTATTCATTTCCAAAAACAAGAAAACATGAATGCAGGTTATTTATGACAATGAAGTATTTACAAACTATTTAAAAAAAGGTAGGCTAAAACCTAAACAGATATCAAAACAAAAAAAAAAAAAAAATAAAAAGTCTTTACAAGATATATTGACATATAATTGTTCATACGTTGTTTTGATGACCTTTTCAAAAAAATCCACCAGGTTGAGTAATCATGACCTGTCTTTGATGAAGCCAAACTGAAACAGGTCCAGTGTTTGGAGATTCCCTATGTCCTGATCAACTAATTCCATGAGAAGTCTTTCCATGGCTTTGCATATGAGACTGGTCAAACTTATGGGCCTGTAATTGCTTGGTTCTGTGGAAAGTCCTCCCATATGCAGGGAAATAACTGCAGCTGTTCACCATTCATTTGGTACAGAATCTGTATGGAGGCTGAGAATGAGCGGTTTTGCTAGGTGTATGGCTAAATCATGCTTCATGCTATTTAAGATGCATAGAGTGATAGTGTCTCAGTACCCATCAATGCAGTATTTTACCTTTTGATAACACTTTTAGGACTCGATCTTGTGTGCTAGCTGGAGGTGAGCCAATTTCAAGAATATTTTGATGGACAGCTGGAGGGGAAAGAGGGTTAAAGTTACAGCTAAATTTATCTGCCAGTAGATCAGCTATATCTTCAACTGCACTGTGGGCAGCATCATTCACAGTCAGCTCAGCTTACTGCGGTGCTGTGCTTTTGAGATCATGAACGTAACTAAAAATGCCTTATGATTGCCTCTGGCTTGGGTAGCTATTTTGGCCTCAAACTTTGCTTTGGTGGATTTTATTAAGCTCCTGGGTTGTTTGTTCATTTTAGTGATGAGGGCTCTAACATTCTGAGAATTACGCTTCTTACGTTTGATCAAAATTATTTTTCTTTTATTCTAAAGCTTGCTGATATTATGGTTCCATTATGTGGGTTTGTTTCTGGGGTTTGTCTTGCACTTGTTCCTATGGGGCACAGCTGCATCTATGCAACTGTTTACATGCTTGTTACAGTGTGGTGGTACACATTTCTGCATATTCAGTGGAGTTAACTGGGTTTGATGGGGATTTGTAGATTACCAATATATCACTTAGGAGTAGGTAGTTTGCTTTAAAGAAATTTCTAAAGTTACCTTGATTGGAAGGGATCTCTGGTTTCAGTTTTATTTCGAAGATGACTGCTTATGGCCTGACCTTACAAGTGATGAAGATATGCAAGGAATGGTGCAAGATGCTCCCATACTGGTAAGAAAAAGATCCAAAATTTTATTCCCCCTAGTGGGTACTCTGATTAATTGTTCCAGGGCATTTGTGTTGACAAAGTCCATTAACCTCTGTGCTTGTGCACTGGGTTGTGTAGGTTTCCCAATCTATAGTTGGATAGATCACCTAAGAAAATAGTGTTGTTTTTAATCCTGAGTGATTCTAGTTCTTGTAGATAGGCATTGTCACTTTCTTGAGTCATAGAGGGAGTTCTGCAGCTGGGTAATATTTGGTACCAGACCCTTGGTTGTTACCTGGACATGAAGAAGTTCTATTACATCATGCTGCTGTGCCAGCCTTGAAGTGAGGCTCTTCGGGTGTGAATTTATATACCTCCACCTTTTTTCCCCTCCTGGGCAGTAGCTGGACTAAACTAATGAAAGGTGTTATAGACCTGTACAGTTGGAGGTCTCTTTGCAATTTTAAATCATGTCTCAGATGTCACTGTCTTCCAGAGTGAAAAGGACTTGCAGGGAGTGAAGTTTCTTGTTTAGACTCTTACTATTGATCAGTAATACCTTCATATTTTCCTTTGCTTGTTTCATTATGTTGGTAGGTTTATCAGGCTGGCATTGCCTAAAAAAGGCACTATGGGGCTGGACAATGTCTTTGCCAATAACTGAAACCATAGACCATCCCTGGCAAAACAGCATGGTCAGTCCATCATATCCTCACAGGTTGACAAATATTATATCCCCTTTGAATGACACCAAAAACAGCCAATTATTGAAATCAATTATTTTTTGCTCATATTGCAACATCATCCTTGGAGAAAATGCAGAATGCTAGAATGCTGCTCAGTGCTAGTCTCATACCTGTCTTGGACACATAGTCTGACAGCTCCATCATGTCTCTCTTCATATAATCTAGGGAGGTACACCTCAAGTCACTGACACCAGCATAAACTGTGATGGAGTCATACTGGTACTTGTTGTCTAATGACTTAAGTGATGGATCCTTGTACCAGACAAGGAACTAACCATCAATCTATAACAGGAATGTTTAGTTGGGTCAATGCCTGCCCTATGGGCTTAACATCTGTGACTTTTGGACTGTTTGTGCTATATGAGGAAGGAAAATTAATATGCTGTGTGGACTATTATCACTTAGCTATCTTGGAAATGCCTATGTATCCCCGGTATTAAATTGAAACTGCTGATGGCTGTAGGGAGGCCTTGCTGCTCACTATATGATGTCTAGGACAGCAGATTAAAAAATTTATAGAAGGAAATATGTACAGTGTGAAACATTTTAGTATGAGCAGAACTGTATCAGTGATGTAGTAAATTGTCTGGTATGGAAAGAGATTTTTTTCTTTTTTCTTTTTTTTGTTCCCTGCCAGCAGCTCCAACTGTACTTGTGTTACTCCCTTTCCTCTCCCCTCCTCATACTGCCAGATAGGAGGGACTGGGACAGAGACTGAGGACCACCATATTACACTGATAATACTCCCACCCACTTGAGGCCAGCAGTGGTGGTTAGGGGGAGGAGATCCAGAGTGGAGCAGCCTGTAGCAACACATACACAGGCGACAGGGCTTCTGTAAGTGCTACCCCTTCATCAGTGTGCTAACATTTTCAGTATAGGCATAGTAGACTCTGAAGTGTGGCTTATATGAGGGAGGGGCCCACCCTATGCCCTAGGAAAACCTTGCTTCTATGACTCACATACACATCCAGTGCCTGTAATCTTCTCCAAGTCCTGTTTTCTGCCAGGAAACTGTGCGTGCCCATCATGCCTGGTAACTTCAAATGGTATTGGAGAAAGCTAATTTACACGGATAAGTGGAAAGCATTCAAATTTTATTAAATAAGCAAATCAGGAATACATTGTGATTTTTGTAATGATATTAATATGTTAGGAAAACAAGATGGACAGATGATTTACAAAAAATTTAATGAGATCTACTTGAATATTGACAGAGTTTGTAGTCCTTACTTGCAGCTAAATGCTCACTTCTTAATTTAGCTGGCCTCGTGGAAGGATGTAATCATCTTCAGGAGTTTGGGGGAACATCCAATCCTCTGTAACAGGGTAAAGAAGCCATTTCTGCTGACCAAATCAAATGCATTAGTTAGATCAATGAAGGCAATGTGCAATGGTTTCATTTGCTTGCAACACTTTTCTTGTAGCTGCCTTAATGAGAAGTTCATGTTGACTGTAGACCTTCCCACACTGAATCCACATTAAATCTCAGGGTAAACATGTTCCATGAGTGATTGCAGCCTGTTCAGAACTATGCAGGCGAAGGCCTTCCCAACAACACTGAAGAAGGATATTCCTTGGTAGTTGTTGCAGTCAGTCCAGTTTCCTTTGTTCTTATACAGTGTGGTGATGATGGCATCATGCATCTCCTGGGGCACTGTTTCTTTCTGCCAGCACTGTATTAGGAGCTATTGCAGGTGGTCTAGGAGAACACACTTCTTGCCAACCTTGATAACCTCTTGGGGGAATGTCATCCTTTCCTGGAGCTTTACCGCAGACAAGGGAGTCAATGGCTTTACTGAGCTCTTCTACAGTGGATGGATCATCAAACCCTACATGATAGGGATGGGGGTTGTGTTTCCTTCGAGTAGAGCTCCTGATAAAGCTCAGCCCATCTTTCCATCTGTTTACCTCAGTCTGTAATGACTTTACCTGAGGCAAACTTTAGGGACATAATCTTGACTGTACTTTCTTCATGCCCTTATACATGGTGAGGATGTTGCCACAGTCAAGGAGAAGCTGGATGCTATGACAGAGATTTAGCCAGTAGTATTGGCACATTGTCATGTGATCCACTGGGCATCATTTTTGGTCTTCTTAGTGCAGCTAGATTCACCTCTGAAGGCTCCTTCTTGTAGTTGAGCAGTGCTGCTCACTTGGCTGTGAGTGCTGGTTTAGTCTCATCGATTCCTGCTTAAAACCATTTTGGGTTCTTGCTCTTCCTTTTACCGAAGATATCCATAGCAGAGTTGTATGTAGTATCACGGATATGGTTCCACCTCGCTTCGACACTGCTTTGTGGGCAGTCCTTGAGAGACTCTGCAATACTATCACAAAATGCTCACACAGATCTGGTACTGATATCCTGGCAGTGTTGATACAAGGGCATGCTTTCTGCTTTGAGCAGTGGATTCATTTGGGCTGGAGATGCACCTTGCTGCCAACCAGGGAGTGATCATTGTCAGCACTGTGATAGCTGTGGATGACAAGGACACAGTTTAGCAAGCATCTTCTAGTGATGACAAAATCCATCTGGTGCCAGTTATGGGACCTCTGGTTTCACCAGGATACTCTGTGGTTGACTTGGTGGCAAAGAATGTGCTGTTCATGCAGAGGGTGTGGTAAGAGCATAACTCTAGCAATCTCTGCCCATTCTGGTTAAACTTGTCAATGCCAAACTGTTTGATGCTGCTGGGCCAGGAATCATGATCTGCTCCAACTCAGGCATTGAGGTCTCCAAGCATGAACAGGTGTTATGTGGTAGGTATCCCTCTGATAGTGATCTCAAGCTCCATGTAAAACTTGTCCTTTGTCTCAGCTGAAGAGCAGAGTGTGGGAGCATAGATGCTCAAGATGGTCACTGGGACTGAAAATGGTGAGAGGTGGAGAGAGAGGATTTGAGCTGTGCTTTTTGATGGTGGTTTGATTGAAGACAGCAGGGAATTTCTCACTGCAAAACCTATGCCATGCAATTGCTGCTCCTCTGGTTCCTTCCCCTGTTAGAAGAATGTGTAGTCCTGTTATCTAAGGATTTTGCTGGAAGTCTGGTGTCCTGCAGCACAGCAATATAGATGTGGAGCATTTTGAGTTCATGATCGATGATGGCTGTTTTCCTGGAATCGTCGACCTGGCAAAGATCAGCAGAGAGGCCGAGGCATAATGTCCTGACATTCCAGCTTGCCAGTCACAAAATTGGTAGTTTACTTTTTTTTTTTCTTTGCCTAGTGCAGGATTTTACAGTCTGCTCTTCAGTATTTTCCTTAGCTGTAAGCACTCATTGAAGCAGGCAGACGGTGGCGTGTCAGCATCTCACTGGCTGGGGGCTGCTTGAGGCAAGTGACAGCTGACCAGTGGGACTACAATGGTCCCTCCCACCATTGGAGACAGCTCGTAGTGTCCAAGTTTACACCAATAACTCTGGACTTATAACTTGTAACTACTGTATCCAGGCTTGTTTGTGATGCTGTGAGCAGCGGCACTAAAGTGACCTCTCCAGAACACTACCCTGGGCATAGTATATGGAGATCCTGAGATGCCCAGTTGACAGGATTCCCCTCTCTGCCTCCCTGATGTGGTCCAAATGAATGCAGAGCGACACATTTGGCATCATCTTGGCAGCAGGAACTACCAGAAGGAAGTCAGAATTGACAACCGTCTGCCTTAGGGGCTCCACTCCAGATTTTCTGTTTAGGTTTAGTCCCATAGTCTTTTCTTCTCCCGAAGATTTCATCAATGCAGCGGACCCATCATCCAATGGCCTGATTTTGGAATTCAAGTCAGAGTTACCTTCTCCTAGATGAACTGCCTATCAAGGCTAACTAACAAGCTCCATATGCCCGGGTTTGGAGTCGCAGTTTATCTTCTCCTAGGCTGGCTACCAACCAAGGCTAATGAGCCCAGCCTGCCAACCCAGTTATACCACCAGGCACTCGGTTGTGCCATACAGCAGGCTCTGTGAGTACTGTGCCTCCATGAGAAGGTGCTGCTGTGGACACAGTAGTGTAGGAGAGGCCATATGCAAGGACCTCCTGTCTAGCAAACCAGACAGTAGCCCCACAGTGATCACTATGCCTGGAAAGGAGAGGCTATAAGAGATACTTCACTTTTCTTTAACGAGCGGGATGTCCGGCCCAGAACTCAAACCCCACATGGTAAGTAAATATGTAGTGCACAATGGTAGAGTTGATTAGGTTCATAACCACAGTTCTACATACAACTGTTCAGAAGTGAACAATAAACTGATGGAGAAGTGCCCTGCAAAAGTCAAAACAAACTGCTGTCAACCTTATCTGTGAATATCTTTACATGACTTTACCTGCTGTAGTTTGTCCAAAAGGATTGCCTTGTCCATGACCACATGCTTCAGTTCAGACTCCATTCCAGTGAAAAACACTAGTTTGGCAGTAGAACAGCTGTGATGAAATCAAGGAGTACACTAGCGAAAGTGCTAACGTTTAATAAAACTTCTGGATTTTACAACTGTTGAGCCTTGCATTTCTGCGTGTTAACAGCTGTGGTTTTGCTTGGCATTTTTTGTTTGTATTGAAGTATCATCCTAGGCAAAGATAACATGCTGCTTAAGGCTAGGGACATACCTGCCTGAGACACATAATCAGAGAGCTCAGTCATGTCTCTCTTCATATAATCCAGTGAGGTACATCTCAAGTCATAGCAGTGCCTGTTTTTGAGAGACTTAAGTGAGTGTGTGATGTGGTGGAGTCTGGCACCTGACCAACAGCCGGCTGTGACTTTTTTCGTATCCAACCTGGTGAGAGGGACATCTTAGGAGTTTAAAGTATAAAAGAGGTTGACAGCTGGGATGCAAACAAAAGTTTTAAGTATATAGATTTCAATTATATGAAGGGGTGAGGGGGGCAGTAACTTTAGTAAAAAGGAGACTGGGTTGGAAGACACAGATTGTTGTTGAGGAGGAATAAAAGATGGGTAGTGGAGCATTATATTGGGTCAGATGAGGATAGAGTGGAAGTTTGGTGGAAAGAGAGAGAGTGTGAGTTGTGTGGATGTTTTTAATCTTGTGTTGATTCTACTTTCAGACGGAATGTTTGGGTTGCTGAGTACCATCACAAGAGTCAGGAGAAATGAAGGAAGGGAATGAATGAATTGTGGCTAGTGGATATACGACATGTACACTGGGACATGATGAGGCAGTTTGTTTAATAGGGATGAATGTTGGCAGGCAATTAGTGTGGATTTTTTTTATTGGATAAAGTTA
Source organism: Protopterus annectens (assembly GCF_019279795.1). NCBI lineage: Eukaryota > Metazoa > Chordata > Ceratodontiformes > Protopteridae > Protopterus > Protopterus annectens. The sequence continues at coordinate 1,843,563,780 of NC_056741.1, forward strand.
CCTGCATGGGAGATATTGGAAGCTAACATTCTGCATTGTGCATTACCAGAGAGAAGTTAAGCATGGAAGTAAAACCCTAGTAAAGGTAAGTGAGATCAGGAGAAGTGCTGACATATATGGTGGTTATGGTGATTGGGAGTAGAGGGGATAGTGGATAGGAAGGAAAAGAATGGACTGGATTAAAGTAGCACAAAGGGCAGAAATTATTGAGATGAGGTGAAAATCAAACAAGAAAAGATCTGTATATGTGAAAAAGCAGTGAAGAAGATGAAGAGGGAGATGGAAGAGAGAGAGAAGAAGGAAGAGGGAGTAGAGGTAGAACTGAGTCAATGGGGGGGTCAGAGAAAATAAGGATAAAATGGAGGTAATTTACTCAGTGAGTTTAGGGAAGGTTTCTGCAGGGTGTTGTACAAGGAGATTAGGGGAAAATAATGATTTTGAGAAAATTAGATGGAACTGTAATAGGGGATGAAGGAAAGAGGAAATTTCATGATAGGGTACATTGAGAGGAGTTTGTGGCAGCCATTAATTAAGATGGAGGGAGCAAATGGCTTTCCAGCTGATTTTTACCAGGTGGTAGGTGTAGAATTAGGTCATTAGTTAGTTTAAGAATTTACTGTTATCTTAGAGTGCATCGCCTCATACTCTATGGGAAGGCTACAGTTGTTTTATTGGCTAAGGTTAAAGGGGACCTAGATCTCCCTGAAAAAAATGGTAAATATCTCTTCATGACACTGATGCAAATTTCTTGTTTACATGGATATTAAATGTTGAAATTGGAGTGGATTCTGCTATGGGTTGTAGGCCTTGAGTAAACATGTTTCATTAAATGTAAGCCATCCATAGACAACTGAAAATGAATTCTAAATTTTATGAGTTGGGCTGAAGGGGTGGATGGATGGTGGGGGTGAGGGTAGTTCTAAAGGATATCTACAAAGCACTCAATACTGTAAACTGGGATTTTTTTTTTAACATTACACCAAGAAATATGTGGGGGGAAATGAATGTAGGTATGAAGGCTTTACATCAGTGTCTAGGCCTGCGTCTTATGGTGAATAATGCCCTGTTCATCCACACATATAATTACAGTGGGCTATTGGCAGGCTTGCCCACTGTTGCCTACACCAATTTACTGGTGATAGAAAAATTTGTTCAAAGGTTAAGGAAGATTTTGGGAGGATGGGTTCCTATGTGGAAAACAGATTAGTATAAATGTTTCTGTTAATAGCTGTATATTATTAGTAGAGGATGTGAAAGGAATGTTACTAGGGACTGGATCTGTTTATGAAGTTTGGGGAGGTGGCAGTTTTAGTTTTTATCCACTAAAATCAGTGGTAATTATGGTAGGTGGGGGAAAGGTATTTTCAGCTGTGATGCTGTCTATGTCAATAGGGAAAGAGGTATTTGATTATCAAGGTTTTCCTCTGCAGTGAGGAAGAAAAATAACAGAACTGACCAAAGCTAAAGGACAAATGGTCAGGAAGAGTGAGGTCATTATCAGGAAGAAATAAGATGGTGAGGGTCTTGATTTTACTTTGGTGTTATACTTGCTTAGACATGTGCGTAAACTTTGGAAGAATAAGGAAGTAAGGGATTTGTAGCAGATTTGCAATAAATTTGTGCTGAGAAGGAAAGGGAGCAGAACTGTAAAAGACAGTCTATGCAGATGGAAGGGAAGGGTGGTAGGGGAGTAAGGAATGTAGGGCTTTATGAAATATTCTATGGCTGTGATTTTAGCACAGCCAGCTAAGAGTATGGTGGGGGAGCGAGGAATGTGGGTCTATGTTTATTCATCGAACGGCTTTTCATTGAACACTAAACATGAAACCTAACTGTAATCGAAAGGCCAAATCATTGTAAGACTATACATTGAACGATGATAGTTGACCAACTTCAAGGAAGCCAAATGGAGCATTGGAGCACTTACTTACTGGTAACTTCGGTATAAGGAAACCTGCACCCCCCCACACTCCCACTAAATATATATACCAACTCTGAGATCATACTGCAGTGAGGAAAGGACAGGTTTCCTTATACCTAAGTTACCAGTAAGTAAGTGTGCCATTGCTCCATTCGGTTTTCATTGATGTTGGCCAACTACCATTGCTCAGTGTGTAGTCTTATGATGATTTGGCCTTTTGATTAAAGTTGGGTTCAGTAAGTAGAGTTCGATGAACAGCCATTCAATGAATGTCTTCTTCTTCTTCTTTCGGTTTTTCCCGGTTAGGGGTCACCACAGCGGATCACCTGTCTGCTCATGATTGGCAGTAGAGTTTTATGATGTTGAGTTGCCAGCCCGGCACCCAACCTTCCATGGAAGGCACACACATGCACACACTCACTCCTAGGGCCAATTTATAGTGTCCAATCCACCTACAGCATGTCTTTGGGATGTGGGAGGAAACCGGAGCACCCAGAGGAAACCTATGCGACCACAGGGATGACATGCAGATTCCACACAGAAGGCACCCCAGCCAAGGATTGAACCGGAGAACCTCTTGCTGTGAGGTGACAATTCTAACTGCTGCACCACTGTGGTGCTGTTTGAAAAATAAACATAGATCCGAGGACTGTAGGGCTTTATGAGATATACTACAGCTGTGAATACAGCACAGCCAGTTAAGAGTATGGAGGACATTAATCCATGATGGGTGGAATGGAAAAAAGTGACTGATAGATTGGGAGAATGGTTTGGGTAAGAAGTGAGGAGAAAATATGATAAGGGTGACACAAGGCTGTATGGGCAGAGAAGCAAGTTTGGTTTATGGGCAAGGAGGAGAAGTTCATGTTAGATTAATCCAGATGTTTGGGGAGAGCTTAAGGAGGTGATGGTAAATGGGTTTTAAAGTTTGGGGAGGATCTATAGGACAGGTTGAAGCCAGACTTGTTTAAAGGTTTTGAGAGTGTAAAAGAAGGAGGAGATGGTTTGAGAGAAGGAGACTGGCTAGCATGATGGAACAGAAGGGAAAATAAGTGGAAGTGGTATTGTGGGAGTACTATTAAGGCAGAATGAGGAGATTGGTGGAAAGGCCAGCTCTGCAGGCATAGAGGGAGAAAGCCCTGGCAACAGTCCAGTTAACTTTAGCTTGGTTAGTGACTCAGGCATCCTGTTAAAGCAAATCGGGAAGGATGATTATGCTCATCCTTGGGGGAAGAGTGGCTGGAGCCACACAGGGCCCTACTGGGCCACAATCTTTTGGACGTGGGGTTGTGATGCAGATGTACACCCTGTGAGAGGAGTCATTTAGTGGTGGGACTCTT
>NC_056741.1:1843572040-1843595730 GCF_019279795.1 Protopterus annectens
GCCCATAGAAGTGCCCTGGCATCGTGCCACCTGACGTTAGTTCCCAGTGCCTCTATCAAGTAGAGCCACTGGAGTGATCCCCCAGGGTGAACTTTCTATTTCCCATCCACTCATCAAGATTTCTCTTGAAGAGGGCCAGTGAGGTGCTCTGCTTGACATGTATGGGAAGTCTATTCCAGAGTATGGGCATTCTCTGGGTTATGAACCTGTCCCTTTAGCATGTTCTGTTGATTGTGGAAATGAGGTTGAGGTCTGTGGAGCATGTGGTGCGGAGGGATTGGGATTTCTTTAGATGTAGCATTTCTAACAGACCTGGATCAGACATGGCTTTGTAAGTCAAGCAGAGATCAGATCTTAGTAGATGATATGAGACAGAGAATAGTTGGAGTTTTTTGAGTCTGTCCGTGTAGGATGTGTTTAAGGCCTAGGATCCTCTTTGTGAGGTACTTTTGTGGCCTTTCCAGCTGTTGCATGTGTCTAGTGAGGTACATGCCAAATGGGGCATTATACTCGATGATTGGCCCAATGAGGGAAGAGTAGAGAGAGATGATGACCTCTTTCTTCCTGGATGCAAAACCCTTGGTAATGAGATGTGCCACATAGAAGGACTTTCTGACCACAGTGGCAATGTGGTAGTCAAAGGAGAGATTGCTGTCAACCTGTGTCCCCAGATCTCTTATAACACATTCAGTGTTCAGTGGGCTCCCATTGATGTGGTAAGAAAAATAGCCAAAGATCCTGTAGAGGTATTAGAGATATTTTGGAAATTTTATGAAAATTTGTAAAAAACAGAGAAATGTGGAAGTCAAGAAAGGGCATGAATGGAAATATTTATGGGAGACTTAATTATGCCAAGGTTAGAGGTAGATGAGGCTCTACAGTTAATAGTTATGTCAGGAGGAGATAAGATAAAAATGGAGACATATAATCAATCTGCAAGAAAGTGTCCAAGAATAAATGGTATTCCTGTGTACATTTGGCAGCTAGGAGGGAAGAAAGTTAAAAGGAGGGAAAAAGCACCAACATCCTGGAAAAAAGCTGTGATGGCTGTAATACCTAAAGATGGTAATGACCCATCAGACTCAGCACCATATAGGCCCATTTCAATTTTAAACCATGGTTATAAAGTATTTATGTGTATATCTGATAGGTAATGATCAGTGTGATTTTGTGGAGGGAGGCAAACGTTAACAATAATAGAACAATGATGATCCAGAGGCTAACAGAATGTAAGAAAATACCATGGTTGTTGTTTGGTCTTGAGGCAGAGAAAGCATTCAACAGACTAAGCTGGGATGTTATGAGCAGGGTAATGGAAGCATTTGCATTCCCTGATAAAATATTACTGTTAATTAGATTGAAATGCAAGGGATCAGAGGTAAAAATTAAAGTGGGAGGGCTCCTCTCTAACGTGTTGTGTCTGAACAGGGGAACCATGCAGGAGTGTCCTCTTTCCCCTTTATTTGCTTTACATTTAGAGCCACTGGCAAAGAAATTAAGAGACTCAAAAATTCAAGGATATAACTGGTATGGCTTCATTTTCAGACAATATTATTTTGTACCTAAACAAACAAACAAACAAAAAACCCCCAAAAAGGGACATCTCAGTGCTGTGAAACATTTTGAGACAGTTCAGGTCTTTTCAAGATATAAAATTAATGAAGATAAAACAAGTGCTATAGCTGTGAACTATGTACCCACACATGAATTGGTTCAGCAATACCCATATTTAAGGGGACACATTAAAATGAAGTATTTAGGAGTATGGATTAAAAAGGATTCTGTTATGGCAGCTATGGGCATGGCAAGAAACTAAGTAAAAGATAATACAAAAACTGAGAAACTGGAAGCTGTTATTTATGGATATGGATAGCAAGATATAAGCAGTGAAATGGTTTTAGTCCTTTTAGTTTTATGTATGGGTCAGGCATACTTTTATCAACCAGAGGGGAAATTGTGGCCAGTAATTAATAAAAAAGTTTAAGGAATTTGTCTGGGAGGAGAAGTGGGCAGTAGTAAAGCTGGATACATTGACCCTTCCAATAGAACAAGGTGGTTTAGGATTACCTGATTTGAAGGGATATTTTAGAGCTACACTGTTAAGGCTAATATACATAACACAAGCAGAAAGCTATAATTCAAAGTGGAAAGGGATGATGATGCAGGAGGTGGAAAATTCAAGAAATGAGGAGAGAGTGGGATTTTGGTTGCAGATACTTAAGGAGAATAGCAACATCCATACAGAATATTGTGGGGTCCGAATGGAGAGAAATAAGTCAGCAAGCAAAGGAGAGTAGTATTGCTGAAATTGAATGCATCCTGAAGTCTTGGTGAGTACCTTCACGAAGTGGACCCAATTTTTCACAAAATCTCACCAAGATGACACTAATATATAGACTGTATTTTATATGGCCTATATCATGGACAGAAGTAGATCGAAAATTAAAAAAGATAGCTGGGTGCATGACACCCAGGATAAAACACTGCTAAGTGCTGGTAGGCGAAGTAGTGCCAGGACTGCAAAAAAATGACAGTGTAGAATCCTCAAAATACAAAAACATTCCTACAATGGAGCCAGACCCAGGGGGAGGATGGCCGCCCTGTTGTAGAAAGAGGTCGCAGTCCCCAAAAATCACAAAACTGATAGGCCAAAGAAGAGATATAAAGATGATAGAGTGGACTATTGAGGATAAGAAAGGAATTATGTATTGTTACTATTATGCAAAAAGCCCAGAATTTCTAGACACAAGATGTACAAAAAGATTAAGAGAGAAATTAGAGGAAAGAAAAATACTTCCTCAAGAAAAACTGTCAGAAGCTTCAAATAAAAAATTGTGTTCATTAATACAACAGATTTGTGAAAAACATTATATAGACCAAGACACTTTGATCTATTTGGAAAAAGAAGCATCTGAGGAAGTGCAAAAATATAAACAACAAAACCGAGAGATTTTTGAAAGGTATAAAAAAGAAATATGGACATGGGAAAGACAGAGATTTGATATGATGCAATATTTATGCAAAGTCAAAAACCAAATTAATCAATACAAAAAAGGCAGCCACAGAGATATTCAAAGAGAAATACAGGCAAAGACATCCAGATGTGGAATATTTCACAATTAAAAAATATCACAAAGAGAGCATGTAGAAAAGAAGATTAGTAAAGTTGAAGCTACAAAAATAGAAGTTGAAGTTATGGAGTGCCTGCGAAGTGAAGAATTTGGTGTAGAAGGTCTAACACAGGTTACATCACAGCATGATCGTACGACTCCCCAAAGTAAGGAGAAGCAGGAAGATCATGAGACATCTGAAGAATAAATATGCACATGGGAAAGGAAAAGATATTTAATATGGTGTAATATTTATGCAAAGGTGAAAACAAAACTAATCTGTACAAAAAGAGCAACAGCAGATATTTGAAGAGAAATACAGGCAAAGGAATCCAGACATGAAAAACTTTACAATACAAAAAATAAGAAGACAAAAAAGAAAAGTAGAAAAGAAGATTAGTAATGGAGAAGTTAAAGAAATAGAAACTGAGGTTATGGAGTACTTGCGAGGTAAAAGATTCCGTGTAGAAAATCTTTTTTTTTTCACTCAAATGATTTTTATTTTGATGAAATAACACAATAATTTAATATATTCATAACATTCAATAACTATTTACAGTATTTACATTCAGCCTGACAAAAAGGATTCAGATAAAAACATTTGTAGTTAAATAAGTTAATTTATAAACCATGATAGGTACTTACGTATTATCGCAACCACATTAGCCACTGGCGGCTGGTTCCCCGATCCTGAAATATGTTCCGTAATGGTTTTAAAAAGTGACGTGGTGTGTGTGTGTGTTTTTTTTTTTAAACCGTACAGGCTCTTTTCTGGACTGTTATCGAAATCATGTCCAAAACCCCTACTGTCGCTGTTTGTTTAGGCAGTGTACTGAGAGCATGTCGGTTATTGCAACTCTGCTCGATTAATGTTCCTTTTTTTCCTGCCAGCAAATGCAGGTCAAGTAACAGTTTACACTAACATTTGGCCATCAAAGTTGTGTCATTATTGTAGTGTGACTGGTACAACACACTGTTTTACTTACTTTAACAGACATGTAGAGTGAAACGTAACATTCCCAGAAATTAAAAAAATAAATAAAAAAAAAAAAAGAAAACACTGGTTAGAAGAGGTGGAGTGACTGCGCTTCTGGCTGAGCAATTCCCACTGCAGAGAAACAGAAAGACATAGTGACAACGATCAAGATCATTGCAACAGTAATCCATGAAGAAGTACTACGTAGTTTTCACCGAACATGCCAGTGCCAGAAATCACAGCCTGCACTGTAAAAAGAAAATCACACCATGTCACATTTTATCATGACATTAACCTGATTTGTTGTAGGGTACAGGATCTGTTCAGTTCATTTCAGTTTCAGTAACCGGGAAGATGGCATGACATGCTGCCGCCGGCGGGGAAGTGCAACATGCATCGACAGCTTCAGTATTTTTTCTAATTTTTATTCATAACCCTGCATAAAATACCCTACCTTTTTAAAGCAAATGCATTGTCTCCCATTTTTAAAACATTACTGGTCACATTTCATTATCGGAAACAACCGTTATGATCGCAAAAATGTGGTTGCGATAATATGTAAGTACCCTATGATAGTTAGGAAGAGTTTGGTTCCATGTGTAGGGTATCAATCAAATTCAAAACTTTCCTCCTCAGAAAAGTTCTTAACTCTTTAGTTCTTTTCTCCATTAGTATGCATTTTTCTGTGATGATAGGAGTTCCTCCATTGTGGGTGCTACCTTAGAGTTCCAACTATATTGCTAACATTGTCCACAACAAATACAGGTCATCTTTCTTCATATTATTACTATTAACAACATTCAATAAAATTAAAGACTTTGTCAAAACAAATATATCAGTATAGATAGCTTGAAGAAATTTGTTAATCTCATTCCAATATGATTTAATATTAGTACAGTCATAAAAAATATGAGACCAGTCAGCATTAGTGGACAGATTACATCTCCAACATAAATTGCTCTTTGAAGGGTTGATTTTTGAGAGTTTCTCAGGTGTCAGAAAGGATCTGTGTAGAAATTTCCAATGACAAATCCTCCAGAATTGTGAGTAAGAAGTTTGTTTAACAAAATAAAATGTTTGTTTTATCTTCCATTGATAATGATACTTGAAACCCTTTAGTTAGGTATTGCCAGTAAGAATCTTTAGGAGCTGTCTTATAGACAATTAAAGTATTAGATAGATATGATAATTCATTCTTAACATTGACATTATTATATAGATTTCCAAAAATCCAGTTTATAATTTTTGGTGCGGTTTTGAAGGATGAGTTATGTATTATTCTAAACAGATCCTTAGTGTATGCTGTGGCACTCTGAGGAACCAAGAAGTCATTAGGGGATAGGGCATAGGTTGACAATATACTTTGTGTGTTCAAAACTTGTGGGTTTTCAATACAGTGCAACCAGCAAAATAGGTTATTATTTTCCCATAAACCAAACATCTCTCTATGTGTTTATCAAGGAAATCCCTTGTAATAGTAAATGGTATTACAATTCTATGCCACAGTTTTATATCTAAATGTGTATTAATGAATTTTCTAAACACATCAAAAATATTGTTTATTAGTGTTAGTTTAGTTAATTTTGTTGTACTATACTGTAAATTTAAAGTTAAATAGTGCCATATCTTATCTTATCTTTGTCAGTTACTAAAGCATTCTTTGATAAATAATTTTCATTCATTAGTATAATGGAGTGTAACTGTTTCCAACTGAAAGAGTATCTAGGATTTATCCAATTCATCACTGTTTTAATGATAGATGTCTTTATATAAGTTTCAATCTCTGGAATTTTAACCCCCCTTGATGTTCTTTGTGTTTCACTTTTGTAGTCATTACATTTGGGTAATCTGCTGACAGGTTGCCCTCAGTCGGCCTGATTAACAAAGTCTTGGGTCCTGCGTTGGTTGCTATCCCTTCTTCCATGACGTCAGGTCATCAGGGGTATAAAACATGCAGCCGATGCCATTACATCAGTCTTTCTTGCCACATGGTGCCCGAAGCAGAAGAAGTTTGCAGTGCCAGTTGGCTGACTCCCGAAATTTTTGTTTTCGAGTTTCAGAACCGAAGTCTTCAACTAAAAGCTAAGTACCCTTTGGGGGAAACTTTTTCTTGCTCCTTACCAATGTCAGTAAAAGTTAATAATTGCATTACTTGTGGGAAGCAAATACCTCATAAGGATTTTCATTTGTACTGTATTCCTTGCCTAGGCCCTGACCACAACATGCCTTGCTGTCAGTTTTGTGCTAAATTTAATCAACGCACGATTAAATGTTGGTATATTTTTGCATCTAAATATTTTGGCTCAAGATTTAATTATCCAGAAATGTCGTCGGTTAGCAATCTGACTACCGGAATACCTAAAAAACGCAAAGAAAAAGAGAGAGACAGACCGTCAAGGTCCAAAACTGATGATGACGCTTCTCCTAAGCCAGTCGCCAGTTCACCAGTACTCAGTGAGGCGCTTTTGCAGCCCCTGATACCCGCTAATTCTGATTCGCAGGCCTCTACTGAGACCCATTTGGAGTCCGGTATGCTGTGAGATGCTTCAGTTATGGAACCCGTGGATGTCTCTACCTTAGATGGGTCCAGAGCCGCTGTGCAGGCACCAGCTTCTGAGGGTATTTTCAGGCCTACAGATTTGTATATTAGACCGACGTCATCTTCAAAACTAAGGCCGAAATCTAAATCTATGTCTAAAAAACTGATGCCTGGACCACATGTGCAGGCCCCTATGCCTAAAAAACAAATTATCAAAATGGCTGAAGATTAAATTACTCTGATCAGGGGTAGCCAACCCCCTCATTCTAAGAGGCCTAGGCAAGACATTGACTATGAATCTTCTGAACAGGATTCTATTTCTTCTGACTCTTCTAATGAACAAGATTTGTCTATTTCTACTTATGAGTACTTTGATGCAGGAGATTCCATTCCTTCTGCTTCTCCCCCTGAGGATTTTTCTTTTGGCGAAACTTTACATACCTTAAGGGAGAATTTCCACTGGGAAAGTCAGGCTTTCTCTGAATCTAAAAAGAGACTTAGGAATTTTCTTCTTCTTCCTCAGCATAGGCCTTTGGCCATATCTCCTGTTCTGGACATTGTTGATGACGTTTTTTCAGAATCTAGTATGACTCCTGATTCTCTGCCTCGGGCTCCTTGTAAGCCAGACAGATGCTACAGGGTTCCTGACTCCCACAAATTCCTTTTCAAAAATCCCATTGCTGACCCTGAAACCATTTCTCAGGGTCCCAAGGGCATTAAAGCCTCTACTGCTAAAAATCCTACCCCTTCTGATAGAGATTCCAGGGCGCTGGATAAATGGGGTAAGAAGGTTTACATGTCTGCAACTTTGGCAATCAGGGCTTTAAACTGTCAATTTCATATGCTTAAATATCAACAGCATATCATGGGACTACTTAAACAGAAAATTATGTTAATCTCTGATTGTGTGGAAAATAAAGATTTGCAGGATTTATTACATTCAGCTGAACAAGTTGGAAAACATACTTTGCAATGTGGTTTTGATTCCTTGGAGGCCTCTTGCAGGGCTTCTGTAACTGGATCTGTGCTAAGAAGGCATGCTTGGCTCAAAGAGCAAACTCTGCCTGACCATGTTAAAGCAAAATTGTTGAACACTCATTTACAACAGGACCGTCTCTTTTGTAATAAGGCTGAAGAAGTGTTAAAAAAGACGGAAGATAAAGCTAAATTTATTCAAACTGTGAAAGATTTCTTACAAGTGCAACCTCCAAGATTTAGTAGGCACTGGCCTACTAAAAACTGGTCCTTTACAGTCCTCTTGAGAGCCACTCAAGTCAAATCAAGACATTCCAAAGGCTCCAGGTTTCAGTCACAAGGAACTTTTAGAACAAAACAATGGAGTGCCTCCACCTCAAAATCTGGAAGCAGCAAGGCACCTCCCTATGGTAAACAGTCTCAATAACTTCCCCCTACAATCACCAAGCACTTACCTTTTAGCCGCCCCTTTGGGGGGGAAACTGGCACTTCATGCACAAAACTGGCAACTCATTACCCAGGACAAATGGGTTTTAAATATAGTATCCCAGGGATACAGATTTCATTTCCACACATTGCCAATCCCAAACAGATGGCCAGATCTGCCACCAAATCAGTGGGCAGAGGCCCAGAAACAAGTTCTGTCCCTCATGAACATGGGGGCTATTCATCCAGTTCCAGAAGAGGAAAAGGGACAAGGTTTTTATTCAAGACTTTTCCTGGTACCCAGAAAAGACAAATCATGGCGTCCAATTCTGGACTTATCCACTCTAAACACATTTCTGGACATTCCAAAATTCAAGATGTTGACTCTTCCACATTTACTACCTATGCTAGGCAAAGATGCCTGGTTGGTAACTCTAGACTTAAAAGAGGCTTACCTGCATATCCCAATCAGGGAATCTTGCAGAAGATACCTCCACTTCAAAGCAGGCTACTTGCATTACCAGTCTTTTGCCCTACCCTTTGGCTTATCTACTGCACCCAGGGTCTTCACAAAGTGCCTGGCACCAGTAATTGCATTTTGCAGGCAAAGAAATATTCAAATATATCCATACCTGGACAATTGTCTAATTCAGGCAGAAAACAAGGACATTCTTCTAAAGCATCTGGCATTTGTAAAAAGGGTTCTAACTTGTCTAGGGTACACCATAAACAAAAAGAAATCACAACTGGTACCCTCTCAAAAAAATTACATTCCTGGGTGCAAGCTTGAATACAACTGCCCAGATGACTTACCTTATGTCAGAAAAGCAAATTCAATTGGTGACTTACTTCAAACAGGTGGCCACAAAAACCCTCCTATCTGCAAGAAAAATTCTGCAAGCCTTGGAGTTCATGGTCTCCTGCATTCTTCTAATTTCATATACAAGACTGCATAAGAGGAAACTTCAGTGGTACTTAAAATGTTTATGGAGTCAACATTGTCACAGCCTGGAAATAATGATTCCTATTATACCTTGCGTGCAACTAGAGTTCCTATGGTGGGCAGAGGCCTGCCACCAAAACAAGGGACTGCCATTCACTCCACCCCTTACCGCCCAAACCCTGACTACAGATGCATCAGACTATGCTTGGGGGAGGGGGGGCTTATCTGGCAGGGAAGTGCATACAGGGTAAATGGAGCCCAAATCAAATGCACCTACATATCAATCAGAAAGAGATGCTAGCTGTACAGAATGCACTGACAGCCTTCAAGGACTACCTTCATCCAGGACAACCACTGATAAAGACAGACAACACCACAGTTATGTGGTACATAAACAAGCAGGGGGGGCACACATTCCTACCCACTTTGCAGGTTAGCCATGGCATTGTGGAACATGGCATTGACCTGTCAAATACAACTACAAGCTCAATTCCTGCCAGGAAAGCTAAATACACTGGCAGACGAACTAAGCAGAAATCTTATGGACCCACACGAATGGAAACTGGAACCACAAGTTTTCAACATGTTGACATGCAAATGGGGGAGCCCAGACATAGATCTTTTTGCCTCACCCCAGAACTATCATTTGGACAAATTCTGCACAAGAATTCATCACAAAAAAGCTTGGAAAGTGGATGCTCTATCATTCAGCTGGAATCTGTCTATGCCTCTTCTCTCCAAAGTTCTACTAAAAGTCAAACTGGACAAACCAAAAATGATTTTGATTGCTCCAGACTGGCCTTGCCAACACTGGTACCCACTCCTGCACAATGTGTCACACCTTCCTCCATGGCACCTGCCTCAGGCACCTTACCTACTGTCTCAACAGAACTACCAAATTCTGCACACTCAGCTCCAAACTTTGAATCTTGCAGCATGGCTAATCAACTAATTTCACCTTTGGCATCCCTCAGCAAACCTGTGATGGATGTCATTTTGGAGGCTAGAAGGCCTAGTAGTAGAAAATCTTATGCTGACAAATGGAAAAGATTCTGTGCCTGGAACCAATCACAAGGAATAAGCACAGCTATGCCCAATATTCCTCAGATTCTGCAATACTTAACTGAGATGCTTCACAATGGCCTATCTTTTTCTTCCATAAAAATCCATGCCTCTGCCATTTCAGCTCAGTACAACACAGAACCTCCCCTCTTCTATAATCCTCTGCTAAAGCAGTATCTCAGAGGGGCCAAAAATTTAAGACCTCCCAGGAGAGCACCAACTCCTGCATGGGACCTCAGTTTTGTTTTGGAAAAACACACTCTCCCTCCTTTTGAGCCAGCTGCTACTGCAGACCTAAAATTTCTCTCCTGGAAAACAGCTTTCCTTTTAGCAGTCACTTTAACTAGAAGGATTTCAGAATTACAGGCTCTTATGGCAGTGGAGCCTTTCATTATTTTTCATCCATATATGGTGGCTGTAAGGACCAATCCATCTTTCATGCCTAAAGTGGTATCCAGTGTGGCTCTTAATCAGACCATTCATCTGCCAACTTTCTTTCCCAATCCACAGAACAAGGGTGAGGGGATTCTGCATTCATTGGATGTACACAGGCAACTTAGATTCTACTTAAACATGACAAAATCTGTAAGAAAATCTGAACAACTATTGGTGACATTGGCTGCATGGGCATAGGGAAAGCCTATTTCAAAGCAGACTATTTCCAAATGGATAAGCCATTGTATTAATTTCTGCTATGTGCACCATGGTAAACCTATCCCCAAGGGGATCAGATCTCATTCCACCAGGGCTGCATCTACTTCTGCAGCCTTTCTCAGAGGGGTTCCTACCAGAGACATTCTGGAAGCTGCTATATGGAGCTCAGTTCATACGTTCACCAAACATTTTCATTTACCTCTCTTCTCTAAATCCAGAGCTGGCTTTGCCACTGCTGTCATGCAGGGCCTTATAGCTGCTCCTAATGCGGTATAAATCCATCCTCCCAACCATAGATTTGGGATTCTACCCAAATGTAATGACTGCAACAGTGAAACATGAAGAACATAGAACAGTTGTGTACACTTACCATAAATGTAGATGTTCGAGTGTATTCACTGTTGCAGTCCTGGTTACACTCCCTCCAGCCCCCTGTTTTTCTCTTAATATGCCTATCCTTTCTTTTACTATGCTTAAAAGCCTTTTTGGTGTATTTGCTTTTGTTTGGAGGTATATATTTTTTTTGTGTTTTAAATTATATACATATATAGATATATATATATTTTGCTCCCCATTTGGGGGCACCTGACATCTGGGGCAAGAAAAACTGATGTAATGGCGTCGGCTGCATGTTTTATACCCCTGATGACCTGACGTCATGGAAGAAGGGACAGCAACCGATGCAGGACCGAAGACTTTGTTAATCAGGCCGACTGAGGGCAACCTGCCAGCAGATTACCCAAATGCAATGACTGCAACAGTGAATACACTCGAACATCTACATTTATGGTAAGTGTACACAACTGTACTTTCCCATTTTATGATGTGATGAGAGTATCCCACCCTATTTCTTTTGGAGTACCATAGGAATTTCATCAGAGTTGAAGTGATTTCTTTAAGGATGTTTTTTCCTGGTGGAAGTATAATGGCTTGTGCTATACATAATATATATAATATTTTAGATAACAAAAAAATTTTATCAGTTGTAACCCATCATCAAATTCATCAAAGTCCACACAGCCTACCTGGACCTCGCAAAAGCCTTCGACACAATACCCCATTCGGGCATCATAAATAAGCTCACCAGCTTAAATATCAACCCCTATGTCACAAGATGGGTTGCAAACTGGCTCAGGGATAGAACCTACATGGTCAGAATTGCAGGTGCCATGTCAGACTCTAAACCAGTTACAAGTGGCATTCCACAAGGCTCAGTCCTGGGACCTCTCTTGTTCGGTATATATTTCTTTAAGGTACAGACTAACATGGGAGGACTATAGCTGACCAAGTTCGCAGATTACTGCAAACTGGGTGCCATAATCAACTCACCGACTGACACAAGCATCCTCCAAAAGGGTCTCACAGAGACGGATAACTGGTGCCAGAGCCATGGCCTAAAGCTAAATGCCAAAAAGTGCATAGTCATCCCCTTTGGGAAAAACAAAGTGCCCACAAATTACCACATAGGTGGTAATCCATTAAGTACGGAAGAAGTAATTAGGGATTTGGGGACCCAAGTAGATAGCAGTCTCTCCTTTGACAATCACGTTGCCAAAGTGGTTAGGAAGACCTTCTATATAGCCCACCTTATCACGAAAGGGTTTACATCTAGATCAAGAGAGGTCATTGTGCCCCTCTACTTATCACTCATCAGGCCCATAATTGAATACAATGCCCCATTTGGGATGTACCTTACCCGACACCTGCAGCAACTGGAAAGACCCCAAAAGTACCTCACCAAGAGGATCAAGGGACTCAAACAGATGCCCTGCGCAGTTAGGCTAAAGAAACTCCAGCTCTACTCAGTTGCTTACCGCCTACTCAGAGGCGATCTGTGCCTGACGTATAAAGCCATGTCCAACCCAAAATTAATGGACATGCTCCACCTCAGGAAATCCAAATCCCTTAGAGCTACACGCTCCAGGGACTTAAACCTCAGCACAGAAATAAATAGGACATGCTGGAGGGACAGATTCATATCCCAGAGGCTCCCCTCACTCTGGAACAAAATCCCAATCCATGTTAGGCAGAGTCCCTCAATGACCCTCTTCAAGAGAAATCTTGATGAGTGGATGGGAGATCGTAGGTTTACCCATGGGATCTCTTCTGTGTCCCTACTAGACAGAGACACAGTAAACTAACCTCAAAAGGGCTATCTACTGTGACCTACTATACAGAGGCACAGTCAACTAATCTAAAAGGGTGGTGAAAGCCAAACACACTCTGGCTAGGCTTATAAATGCCCTAGGGCAGATAGCCTAGTATCAACCTATGAACCTATGAACCTAAATGTTATAAACAAATTATTCCATTTGCTTATTAATGTCTTGATTAAGTCTATGGCTTTAGCATAGTTAAGCTGTACGGTTTCCTGTATATTCTTGCCTAGGACTATTCCTAAATAGTCTAGAGTTGAAACTTGGTTTCCAGTAATATGACTAACTGGAACCTTTATGTTCATTTTTTATTTAATAATAAATATTTTGATTTAGATTTGTTGAAGGAGAGTCCTGAGATTTTTTGGAAATTTTTTGTTATTATATCCACTTCACCTAACACTTCCGTAGAGTTCGGTAAGGTAAGTAAGACATCATCAGCAAACATCATTATTTTAGAAATATATTTGGTCATATATATTTATACCTCTTCTCTTTGGGTTATTATGCATTAAAATGGTAAGTATTTATATGGCCAGAGCAAATAGGATAGGGGACATGGGACATCCTTGTCTAGTACCTCTAGTGATTTGGTTTGCTTTGGAAGTAAATGGAACTAATTTGACATATGCTAGATTATTTTCACAGATTTTATTTATCATTGTTATAAAAAAGGGGGAAGTCAAATCACTGTAAGACTTTAAATAAATAACCCCAATTTAAGGAGTCAAAGGCCTTTTGAATATCCTGACCTATTATCAATACTTCATGGTTTCCTCTATTGAGGTGATCTATCAGAGTTAATACTCTTTTAATATTATCCTGTGTATGCCTGTTATTTATGAAACCAGTTTGTTCTTCATTAATTATTTTAGATATGGGTATTTTCAATCTATTGAACATAATTGACATAAATAGTTTATAATCATTATTCAACAAAGAAATAGGTCTATGTGTGTTGCAATGATTAGGGTCCTTATTCTCGTTTAATATAGGGGAAATTAGAGAATATCTCCAAGAAGGAGGAATATTTGCTAATGTTTGAACTTCAAGAAAGATTTTATGTAGGAGAGAGATTATAGAAGAAGGGAACAATCTATAAATTTCGATAATTAAGCCATCTATTCCAGGTGCTTTATTAGACTTACTTCCTTTAATCCCAGCTATAATTTCCTTTTGAGAAATAGGTTTTTGTAGATCTAACTTAAGTTCCTCAAAAATTCTTGTTATGGAGGGGCGTGGCCAAGGATGAACACAGGATAGCAGCAGATTTCTTCAGCTCCACCAATTTCATTACATTGACAGGAATTAATTACTTAAAAAATTAATTTTTGAAGTAATTTTCTTTCTAAATATGTTTGTTTTATATAGTTCTTGAACTATATCTAAAAAAGAAAGGAAATCTTAATAATATTCCTGTCAGAAATTACTTTGGAAATTTTCCTGTCAGTTTATCAGTCTGAAATGAGTTCCAGTAAGACAAATTCTCAAGACTCCAGCATCAAGAAAGAACTTCAGTCTCTGATAATTATAGTCCAGCAACTTACTGCTAAGATGGATAAAATGGATACTAAAATAGACACTTTCATAGAAAAACTACAAAACAAATAGACTTGTTACATATGGACCTGCAACAACAGAAGATCCAGATGACAGGCATAGAAGAAGCTGTGAATGACATGGAAAATAGAATACAAGAAGAGGAAATCAACATTGAGTTTCTGCTGAAACAAAATACACATTTACAAACAAAGCTGGATGACCTGGAAAATAGATCTAGGCGCAATAACATTAGGATTTTTGGACTGCCAGAAAATATTGAAGGTAACAATATTACTTCTTTTTAACAACATGGCTCCCTAAAACTTTAGATTTACCAGAAGCATTCTCTTTTGGTATCGAAGAGCACATAGATCTATAGCTAATACTAACTCTAACAAAACTATCCTAGATCAGTTATAGTTAGATTTCTATCATCTTTGATAAAGAGATGGTTCTTAAATCTGCTTGGGCTAAAGCTCCTGTTAAGATTAATGAAACAACTGTGCGTTTTGACAATGACTATTCTTCCATGGTATTAGCTAAAAGAAAAGTTTTTCTGCCACTAATAAGGGAGCTTAAAAGCACAGTTTAAAACATACCTTCTGTTTCCTGCCAAGCTTAAAATCTTCCTTCCTGATGGTCCTAAAATTTTTGATGACTTAGACTCTGCTTTACTGTTTATCAAAAAATAAGATTTTGGAAAAATAGAAGAAATGGAATGGGCTAGTCCTTCGTTAAAGAGACTGGCAACTGAAACTTCGTGGAAGACTTCAGAGAAGACGAAGAGACTAAAAAACAAATGATTTGTACTATGTTTTTTTTTCTCTCTCATCATTTTGTTTTATTATTAATCTTTTTAAATATAGTTCCTGCATTTCCAAGAAGCAACAAATATTTTGAAAAAGATTTAATCAAAGTTATTCTCTGTGTGCAAAGAAATGTTTTGTTTCATAACTAGTCAAAATATCTGGAGATTTAATGGCAAGCTGTGATTTAACTTGTTTCTCTTTCTGAAGGAAAAATAAGGTCAGTAATTTGATACATTTTTTTTCCTTTAAAAGTTTATATGTTCTTCAAATGCTATTCCTAATTATACTTTCTTGATTACACTGCTTATGCTTGTTTGTAAATAATCTGTCATGCTTTAACTAATAATAATTAGAACTAAATAATAGTAAATAATATGTTTTATTTTTAACTCTATTAATATAAACAGTAAGTAACATTCTATTGTATATACTTCTTATAGCTTTCTCTTACATTTTTTTTATTTCTGCCTTACACCCTTTTACTTTCTACTCTTTTTTCTTTATTAATATATAGAAATGCTTTTGATCATATAGACACAGTAAATAATAAGATTTGCATAGGAGTTGAGTTGGGACAAAAATGTTGAGTTTTGTTACTTATTAATAATTTTGGGCTTGATTTCACTTACATAGAGTCTGTAATAACCAGTAGAATGCATTGTGAAGGTTTTGTCATGTTTAGATGCATTTACACTGCTAAATGAATGTTTGTCACTAGTCTTTAATAAGTTTTCCAAAATGTTAAGAGAGACAATCTGGGATGTGGGCTGTCTCATGCACAGTGTCCATGAGCTACTTCAAAAGCTTCAACTCTCAGAATTCTCACAGAGAAGCTGAAAGCAGCTAGTCTCACCTTTGACCTAGATATCACACTGACACATCACAGATACAGGAATGACACTACCTAATTATACTTTCTTGATTACACTGCTTATGCTTGTTTGTAAATAATCTGTCATGCTTTACCAATAATAATTAGAACTAAATAATAGTAAATAATATGTTTTATTTTAACTCTATTAATATAAACAGTAAGTAATATTCTATTGTATATACTTCTTATAGCTTTGCATTTTTATTATTTCTGCCTTACACCCTTTTACTTTCTACTCTCTTTTTCTTTTCTTTATTAATATATAGAAATACTTTTGATCATATAGACACAGTAAATAATAAGATTCTAGGAGTTGAGTTGGGACAAAAATGTTGAGTTTTGTTACTTATTAATCATTTTGGGCTTGATTTCACTTACATAGAGTCTGTAATAACCTGTAGAATGCATTGTGAAGGTTTTGTCATGTTTAGATGCATTTACACTGCTAAATGAATGTTTGTCACTAGATTGTAATAAGTTTCCCGCCAAAATGTTAAGAGAGACAATCTGGGATGTGGGCTGTCTCATGCACAGTGTCCATGAGCTACTTCAAAAGCTTCAACTCTCAGAATTCTCACAGAGAAGCTGAAAGCAGCTGGTCTCACCTTTGACCTAGATATCACACTGACACATCACAGATACAGGAATAGCAGATTAATAATATATGTTAAAACCTATGTCCCAAACATATACATTACTATAACTCATTTAATTCATCTGATTGACAAGCATAAATAATTTTATAACTCTATACTGGAAGAAATTGTCATGTGATATATTTTAAAGCAGTAGTATAACATGTTTGTAAAATCTGGTTACTAAAATGTGTTTGCTGTGCATTATTTTGTATAAAGCAGACAGATTTATTGAAGGGACAGCAATGTAAGATGGTGCTCAGTAAAGATACAACTCAGTGAGATCAGATATATATATATATATATATGTATGTGTGTGTGTGTGTGTGTGTGTGTGTGTGTGTGTGTATGTGTGTGTGTGTTTGTGTGTATGTGTGTGTGTGTGTGTGTGTGTGTGTATGTGCGTGTGTATGTGTGTGTGTGTGTGTGTGTGTGTGTGTGTGTGTATGTGTGTGTGTGTATGCATGTGTATATATATGTATATATATGTATATGTGTATATGTGTGTATGTATATATATATATATATATATATATTTATATATATATATATATTTGTGTGTGTGTGTGTGTATATGTGTGTGTGTATGTAGATATGTATATAAATGTTTCGAGAATCTGCTTAACTAAGTATGATTTATAACAATTTCTATGAATACAATATTTTATTCTATTGGCAATAATGATTTTGTGTAAATGCTCATACAAGCAATTCAAGGTTTTTTGAAGCTGTTAACTGTATTTACATGACAGAAAATAGATGCATCCTAATATATGTAATGTCTGAATCATATTAGCCAAAGTTTTTGATTTAAATGAATGTTAGAACTTATTTTCTCTCTCCTTGATTTCTAACATCAAGATTATTTGAATGCTATTTGAATACAAATGTTTTATATTACATGGATGTATATAGGAACAGTTTTTAAAAAAAAAGAATTCTTGTTATGTTGAGAACTATATTCTCTAACTTCACACATTCACTTGTACTTATTTTATCTTTATGATGCTCTGCATAATGATAATTAAAAGCCTCCAGAATGTCCCCTATGTCCGAGACTTTTTTCCTTTTTCCTTCATGAAAGATACTATCAATGTTATTAATTTTTGATTGTATCTTTACTTTCATCTAACTCAGAAAACACCATAGCAGGATAGAGCAGTGGACATCCAAATTAAGGAGAAACCAGTGGAATGAGAAGCAACTGATCAGTTGCCATATGAAAGCATTTTGGAGCCTTCTACAGGAAAGTATAGATGTTCACTTTAAGCTGGACCGCATGGGAAGGAACAGGAAACTGGCAACTCTGATGCAGTTAATGTTGAGGAGTGACAGGTCAGTGAGTTCCCATGTGACAGAGCAATGGATGACATAGGATGAAACTTAACAGAATGTGCCACAGAGAGATGCTATAGAGCTTTCTATAGAATGCCCACAGGAAATGGAGAACAAAAAATGTGCCCTCAGTTCAGAAGAAAATAGTTTAAGAGAAGAGTTGCTTGATTTAGTAGAGATGAATAGACATATTAAGATCAATGAAAGAAATAGACTGCATAAGGTCAATAAAACCCAAAACGTTAGAAGTTTGATAAAACAAATGAACACAGTAATTTGGACTGTCAATAGAGATCCATGCAATGTAACAGAAGTAAAGAGGATATGCTACTGTGCAGCTAAATTAGTAACAGATAAAATTCTACCATGAGAACACAGGGTAGTAAGGGAAAGGAAGGGGAGAAATTGAATAACATCATGCAAGTATCGAATAGAGAAAACTATAAAGCAATTAAGACAAGAAGTGTCACTGTTTAAAGAGTATAGAAGATGGAACACATCAACAAAAACACTCAGAAAGACAGATGTGATAAAAGTAACGCACAGTATAAGAACAGATCAGGATTTGTCATGCACTATTGCAAATAATAAACTAAAAATCTCAGTACAGGCAGAAAAAACTTAGAAGATGTGCATATAAATATAAAGTTAAAGTACAAAATAAGCAATTTATTGATGACCCCAGGGTGACTCTCTCACCGTTGTTCTTTTGCCTTACCCTTAAGGTGTCTGCTTATCAGATTAGGTCATGGCTATTATGTGGCTCCCAGAAAGCAACAAAGTGTGAAGACGTCTCATCTTCTCTTTGTCGATGATTTAAAACTGTATAGCTCATCAAATGAGGAACTGAAAGCACAACTGCAAGTAGTGAAAACTTTTTCAGTTGATACAAGAATGTCATTTTTCTTGATACATGTGCAAAAGAGACCTTTAAAGCAGGAAAACTGCAGCACCAAGAAAACATCAGTTTGGGACATGAATGTGATATAAAAGAACTTGAGCAAGAGGAAGTGTATACATATTTGGGAATTGATTAAAGATCAACAATAAAACATGAACAAATGTGAATAAAACTTAGTAAGGAATATTTTAGAAAACTTTAATCCTGAAAACAGCATTGACATCTAGGAACAAAATTCAGTTTATAAACCAATTTGCTCTTCTTGTCCTAACTTACAGTTTTGGAGTTATTGACTGGCCCCAAAAGGTGTTGGATAGATTAGACAGGAAAACAAGAAGGATGCTTCATGCTCATCAAATGATTTATACCAATCAGTGCATACCAAGATTATATATTCCTGTTTCGAAGGAGGTATGGGCCTACTTGAAATTGATTACATGTATAGATCTGCAATTGTGGGACTGCATACATATCTGCTGACCTCACAAGACCCAAATATAGTGAAAGTTTTGAAACATGAGGAGAATAAATCTAAGATGACTTCCCTGCTTAGTCTAGCAGAAGCATATCAGTGTCAAGCTGGAATGGAAATCAACCCAGAAGTAGATAAAAAAACAGGCAGCAACTGAATGTGTCAAAAAACAAAAGAAAGAGTATATGATGAAAGATTAGATGAGGCAAGAAATGTGGAAAATGCATAAATATAGTTGCAAGTATAGAAAACTCCTGGAAGAACCTCATGCTGATCAGGATTGAATTCAAGAATGGTTAAAGAGAGGCAAATTCAAACCAAAAGATGAAAGGTTAGTATTGGTGGCCCAATGTAGTGGGCTACTTACACATTGGTTTACAAAATCCATTGAACATGTGGGAGAAACAGACAAATGTAGGTTTTGTAAAACAGAAGTGGAAACAGTCACACGCCTTGTTGCTGGTTGTGATGTACTAATGGCAGTATGACTGTATACTGAAAGGCATAATAATGTGGCAAGACTGTTGCACTGGGGATTGTGCAAACATTATAATATTGAAGTAGCTGAAAAACACTGGAAACATGAGCCATAGAGCATCATAGAAAATAATGAAGTTTATATCACATGGGATCATCCATTACCAACAGTTCAAAAGATAGATGCTAGAAAAACGGATACAGTGGTCCATGAAAAGAAGACAAAAGTAGCATTGATCATTGAAATCGCTACACCCAGTGACTACAGTGTCTTACGTACAGAGAGACACACAATCATAAAATATCAGGATTTGCAGGCAGAATCAAGAACAATGTAGAAGAAAGATACCCAGACAGTTCCAATAGTAGTAGGAGCAATGGGTGTTATAAAAAAAGATTCTATAGTCATATTTAGATATGTTACCAAGATATGCAACTCCATACAAATTACAGAAGGAGTTATTACTGGGCACATTGAAAGTGCTGCATAGAGCACTTTTAGCTGATATCAAAGACTGAAACAATACTAATTTCATCAACTTTAATCATACTTTGACTTAGGAATGGGGTCCATTCCTGTCATGGTTTTAGAAACTCAAAGTATTTTGGAGAAATTAAAAAGAGTAAAATATTATATTTATAAAGTATCAGAAAGTTTTCTAAGAATTTAAGCTAACATGAGAATGAAGAAAGAAGATTTTGCCAGTAGGGATGATTGCAGTTAGGGGTGGAGAGAGTGTAGAACAGAACATGTGTATGTACCTTTACGAAGCATTTCCAGATGTAGGCATGTGCATATAAATAGTGAGCAGTGCCATTTTGAGAGAACAGCCAGAGTGTTAACATGTATAAGTGTAGTAGCCAGTCTGTTTATAAGTTTAAGTTTAAGTTACAAAACCTTATTCCTGATGTGTTTGTGTGTAATAAAGCTGCTTGAACTGAACCCACAACTGTTCATCTGTTTTATCCTGACCGGACGAGCAACATGTTGTCAGAACCAGGACTGAGAGAGCAACTTCTTCAAGCCATGAGGTGCAGAGGTGAAGGTGAAGGTAGATTGAGCTGGTTGAGTGATATAGAGCTCAAATTATCAAAAGGAGCCATAAACGAACTTCAGGTAACCAAAACTTGCACATATGATTTATTTTACAAAGAAAATGAAACGGAGCATTCATTAGGCACAAAGCACATTATTAATTAACGAGTAGCACAAAACATAATAATCAAACAAAAGGCACAAAACACATTGTTAATTAAACAAAATATTTGAAACCATGATATTTGATAAAACTAGCAGAAATATTCATGTGGGGCTCAGAATTACCTCCAATTTGCATAACAAGCATATTTAAAGTAAAACGAGTACGTGAAAAGTATATTTGGCATGATAAAGCAGTTAAATGGGCATAACAAGCACAGAAAAAGGGCAAAATAAGCTTAAAGGGCAAGGTAACTGCATGTTTTTTAGTAAACCACCATGTTTTGGGCATAAACTATTTTGCTTTGGCCGAAAGCATTCAAAGCATAACTAGAGTTGTTTGATGTATCTCAGTGTGTGCAAAGTGTTTGCAGAGTGTGTGCTTTATTACAGTACAATTATTTCAGAGTTTGCTGTGTGCAAAGTGCAGTTATATTGCAAAATGCAGTCAAAGTACAGCCATTTCAAAAAGTTTCTTGCCCTGTGTACATTTATTCGTAGAGTGACGCCATTTCAAAGTGTTCCTTACACTGTACAGAGTTATTTCACAAAAGTACAACCATTTTGAAGAGTTTCTGTGCTGTGTACAGTTTGTTCGCAAAGTACAGTCATTTCAAAGTATTTCTTACACTGATAAGGAGTGGTTTCATAAAGTACAGTGATTTTAAAGTGTTTTTGTGCTA
Source organism: Protopterus annectens (assembly GCF_019279795.1). Taxonomy (NCBI): domain Eukaryota; kingdom Metazoa; phylum Chordata; order Ceratodontiformes; family Protopteridae; genus Protopterus; species Protopterus annectens. Next base: position 1,843,593,808 of record NC_056741.1, read on the forward strand.
CAGAGACTTATTTGGCAAAGTTATTTCAAAGAGTCTGTTGTGCTGTGGACATAATTACAAGTTCTGGCATAAAGTTCTGGCATATTTATTTATTTATTTATTTATTTGTTTATTTATTTAACATTTGTTTACTGGGAAAGTCCGACTGGACACAGGTCCTTTTTCAGTACTGGCCCGAGGAGAAAAGCTCCATGAGTAACAATAAATTTTAATGCACAGATTACAATAATCAGTAAAGTATAAAGTAAACAAAATATAGTATAGATAAGAAAATACAATTTTGTTAACATCATGACAACAAAACCTAGGCTTTGAACTTAGCTAGTACTATTTGTAAAGTATGACTTATGTTAAGATAAAAGGTTAAGACAGGCCAGTAGGAATAAAAGATTAAACAGGGGAAGAAGTTGGATATGGTTGTGGTATACAGTGATGTATCAGAGCATTCATAAGGGGTACATATACATGTGCATGTTTATACATAATTCCAAGCACCTTCAACACTGTGTGTTGATATGGCAGAGGCATTTTTCAGACCCAGTACACTTGTGTTTGATCATAATATAGCAGAGAATTGGGCAGTATTTCAGCAGGAATACGACATTTTCATACAAGCAGGTTTTTCTGACAAAGGTGCACATACAAGGGCATTCATTTTGCTTAAATTAGCTGGGTCAGAAGCCACTGAAAGAGAGTGTTCATTTGTGTATGCACCAGAAGTATATGCAGGAGTGGGGGAAAACCATCATGTTGTTGTACTGGCTGAATCGAGAGAGGACCCTGAGTGCTTGAAATGTGGATTTGGAGAAATGTGTGGCCCCCCAGATGAGTGTGGCATTGAAGAGGCACCTATTTTACATGGAAGACAGGGAACCAGGTGAAACTTTTGCAGCTTATGTCACTGACTTGAGAGACAGGGCTGGAGTGTGCAGATTTGGTAATTTGAAAGATGGATTGATGGAGGACAGGCTTGTGCGTGATGTTGGTGATGCTGCAGTGGGAGGGATTTTGCTTCATGACAGTGATTTAACAGTGAGCAAAGACATGGAGATTTGTTGAATTCATGAGCTTGCAGAAAGGCACACAAGTATGCTTGTAAGTGATAAGGGCATGTTTTCAGCAGCCTCTAGAACAAGTGTTGCCAACATGCAGCATGTGGCAAGCAGAAACAGGCCTAAGCACATGGCAGCTGCAACCCCTGCAGGTCTTTCAGGGAGGTCCCATAACTTTCTTGTAAGTTCCAAGACTAGCCCAGTAAAACGGACATGCTCAGTGCAGTATAAGGGTGAGTCAGCAAACCCAAGTCAAGTCTTATTGTTAACTGCTATAATTGTGGTGCCAATCATGAGTCTAAAACAGAGAAGTGCTTAACATTTGGTCGACAATGCCACAAGTGTAAAAAATGTAACCAGTTTCAAAAGTTTTGTAAATCAAGCAAGCCTTATTCGGTTATTAAGAAAGGTCACTCAAAAAAGCAAGTTGACCATGTAGAAAGCTGCAACTGTACTTTCCATGTAGATGGTGTATCAGTGGTTGGTGAAAAGGTTAATGCAGTAGATTTGTTGGCAAAGAACAAAGTATTTTGTACTGTCCTGATCAATGGTAAACCCACAGAGCTCAAAGTGGACACTGGTTCAAAGTGTAATGTGATGTTAGCAGAAACATTTGCTAGAGTGAGAGCTGGTGAGCAACATAATTTGGCTAATTGTGCGAAACTTGTTACTTATGGAGGTGAAGAGATTCAAAACAAAGGGTGAATTGTGCTTTTATGCTGTTCGGCTAGGAACAGGTACAGCTTTCAGTTTTATGCAGTTTGAAGACCTTTGAAGTTATTATTAGGTTTCAGAGGCAGTTCAAGAATGAAACTGCTTTCTTTTACCAAAGATGTATATCATGTAAGCACATGTCACAGTTCCAGTTTCA